>NC_056730.1:320711747-320719247 GCF_019279795.1 Protopterus annectens | reverse complement strand
ATTTCTAGAACTACACAACAGAGTTAAAAAGCTAATAAAACAGGACAAATTCCAATACTACCAGTCTGCCCTAGACTCCTCCCAACACAGCCCCAAACAATTCTGGTCCTCCATAAACTCCATCCTCCACCCAGGTAAAGTCAGTACCCTCCTCCTAACATCCCTCACTCCTCCAAAAATATTGCTACCTCATTCAACACACATTTCACACAAACCATACTATCACTAGCTAAACAACACAACCCCCTCCAACCCACACCTTCAACTAGTAATCTCCCCACTGCCATCTCTTTTTCTCCTGTACCTACCTCCAACATAAAAAACTCTTAACTAAACTTAAGCCCACCAAATTAGCAGCAGACAACCTCCCAAGTGAATACCTACAAATCGCAGCTGATGCTCTGGCCTACCCAGTATCCATCTTGATTAACCGATCTCTGTCAGAAAGTTACATTCCCACACTGTGGAAAGTATTACGTATAATTCCCCTCCACAAAGGTGGCCCCTCCACAGAACTAACCAATTACCACCCCACAGCTACTCTCTCTCCACTCTCCAAAATACTAGAGAGATACATACATTCTCAGGTCTCAGACTACCTCCTTACTAACAACCTCCTTTCCAATACTCAGCATGGTTTCCGACCAAACCATAGCACCACCACTGCCTTACTCTCCTTTACTAACACTATCCTTCAGCATAAAAACAAAGGCTATCTCTCCTCTGTTACTTTCCTAGACCTAGGTCTAAAGCATTTGACATGGTCCCACACAAACAACTCATCTCTGTCCTCAATAACCTATCCTTCTCTCAATCAGTCACCAACTGGTTTCAGAGTTACCTGTCTGACCGCCAACAATCTGTTGTATGGCAGAATGACATGTCTCCATAGGGGTTCCCCAAGGATCCATCCTTGGATCCCTACTCTTATCTGTTTTCACCAATGATCTAGCCTCTATCACCAAACATGGCACACTCATACAATATGCAGATGACTCAGCCATCATCTGCTCAGCCCAGTCCCTATACAAACTGCAAAAAGTCACACAGGCAGCCTTTTCCTCTGTTGAAACTTGGTTATCCGATGCCCAATTAATACTCAACCCAAACAAAACTAAACTACTCATCTTCCAACCCACCAAACATACTCAAAACAACTCTCACTTTAACATCACAGCAAAAGACAACACCACCATATACCCAACTGAACACACCAAATTGCTAGGAGTGGAAATAGACAATAAACTAAAATTTGACATTCACATATCCATGACCATAAAAAAAGTCCACAAAAAACTAGGAGCATTATACAGAAATAAGCAACTTCTCACCAAAGCAGCAAAAATTTCAATAGCAAATTCCCACCTTATCTCTGCCCTACTTTATGCCTCTCCAATATATACCAACCTAAGGCAATGCAATCTAAACAAGCTATAAACCTGCTACAACAAAATCGCCAAATTTGCCACAGGGGCATCCTACCATAGTCACCACTGTCTCTCACTTACTGAACTGGGCTGGCCTGAACTCCCTCACTTCCTTCAATGGTATTAACTATCACTCGCCCACAAACTAGTAAACCATCCACTAAATGTCCCATCCCTCCAGAATCTACTCCAACCCTATTGCACCACCAGATCACCAAGATCCAGCAACAAAAATCACTTGCTGATCACTAAAGCCAATAACTCTGCTGGTGAAGCACTATTCTCTTGCACCATAGCCAAATTATGGAACTCCTTCCCACCCACAATTACCTCCATACCATCATGCACCCACTTCAAAACTTTACTAAAAGCGCACCTAAAAACATGCTGGCTATGCACTTGCAACTCCCACTCTAATATCACCCACCCCATCCAACCACTACCTTTCTTTCCACCCCACTAACTACATTATAGCAAGCTCAGATGCTCATTAGCCTAGTACTTATTATACAGCAGGAGATTCTTATTGTAACATTTGTTAATGTCGGTTATGTACTTCACTGATAAAGATTCTAGTTGTCTACTGATGTACTATGTCCTTCATCTGTAAATATGTTTGTAATTAATTGCTATGTTAAATTGCTAATCGTTATGTAATCCAGTGTAACTACTGTCTGTTTATTTTAACTGTGGAGCTTTTCTCCCTGGGCTGCCGCTGAAAATGGACCTACGTCCAGTCGGACGCTCACAGTCAGCAAATGTAAATAAATAAATAAATAAATAAATAAATAAATAAAATAAATAAATAAAGAAGTGTACTTCAGCTTTCTACTCTGAGAACCATACAGTGCATCTCAGTGATCCACCCCATGCCTCCCAACCTCTTAACTCAAGAATCAGAGGCAAAAGACCCAAAATGTGGAAGGGATTTTACATTTTTCTCTTAAATACTTGGAACGTTTCATTAGCATACATTGTTCTGAATAACACAAGGTGAAACTTGTATGTCTGTCATTATTTAGTGATGGCAATCTATAACAATTTTTACAAGGAACAGACCAAAATAATTTTAAATTATTTGGTGAAGAATGATGGAAATAAATATTTGGAGGGGAGGTAAAGTCCACAAAAGGGAATTTTTTAAATACTATGCATTATCAATTTGTTAATCAGGTAAACCCACAGAAAAAAGTGTCCCTTTTCAGGGGTGACCCAGAATACTGTGTGCGTGACAATCACATTCACATGGAGGTGGGAGGACTCAAATCCTGCACATTTCACTACAGGAAAAGTACAGTTTTGTACCTACCATAAATGTAGATGTTCGAAGATCCACATTGCTGCAGTCCTAACACTTGGGTAGTCCGCTGTCCCTCGGTCGGCCTGAATATCAGAGTATAAGGCTGACGTCGGTCAAGGCGCATTTGACTGACATCAGAACGTCAGGGTACAAATGCGCATGACCGACGTCATATCCTCAGTCTTTTCTTGCCCCAGATGTCAGAAGACCCTAAAAAGAAGGTCAAAACCCAAAGACAACAACTAAACAACCAACCAGCCTAACACCAAAAATATGTACAATATATACAATATATACACTATACCTCAGATGGATAACCCAACCCACACAACCACCTCAAACTACAGAGGGGAAGGAGGGAGGGTAAATTGGACTGCAGCAATGTGGATCTTCGAACATCTACATTTATGGTAGGTACAAAACTGTACTATGTTCTTCATCTCACATTGCTGCAGTCCTAACACTTGGGTAGAATCCCAAAGCAGAGGTAAGGGAGGATGGCTAAACTATAATGAAGCAGGAGCTGCCAAAATGCCCTGCAACACAGCAGTGGCAAAACCAGCCCTGGATTTAGAGTACAGAGGAAGGTGGTAATGCCTAGAGAAGGTATGCACTGAACTCCAAGTGGCTGCCTCCAAAATATCCTTAGTAGCCACCCCCCTCAAAAAAGCTGTTAAGTGGCAGTAGCCCTAGTGGAATGAGGCCTAATCCCAGCTGGAATCTCTTTGCCATGATGGGAATAACAGAAAGCAATGCAAAATCCAATCCACTTAGAAATAGTTTGTTTTGACACGGGCTTGCCCTGAGAGCACAAAGCAAAAGAAACTAATAACTGCTGAGATTGTCTGAACCCTTTAGTTCTGTCCAAATAATATCACAATTGCCTGTGTACATCTAAAGTGTGCAAAATCTTTTCCCCTTTAGTTTGGGGATTTGCATAAAAAGTAGGCAAATGAATAATTTGGTTTAAAGCCACACTAGAAACCACTTTAGGCATAAAGGAAGGAATTGTACGTAAAGATACCCTATCCTTATGGAAAATTAAGAAAGGCTCAACTGCCATAAGGGCCTGCAATTCAGAAACCCTTCTTGCAGAGGTAATGGCCAACAAAAAAGCAGTCTTCCATGACAAATATTTCAACTCAGCAGTAGCTGCAGGCTCAAAAGGTTGTAGAGTGAGTTTCTCCAACACAAAATTGAGATCCCAAGCAGGAGTAGGAGCCCTTCGCGGGGGTCTTATATTCTTTGCCCCTCTAAGAAATTGCTTAAACAAAGGATGAGAAAACAATGGTGGGTCACAGTCGTAGTGAGCTGAAATTGCTGCAGCATGAATCTTAATAGAAGAGAAGGACAAACCTTTGTCCAATAACTCAGTAAGATATTGAAGAGCCACACTTAAATTAGGCTCAAAAACATCCAAATCCTTAGCTGCACTCCAAAATAAAAATCTCTTCCATTTATCTGCGTACACCTTCCTTGTACTAGGCCTTCTAGCTTCCAAAATCACATTCAAAACTTGTTGTGGAAGTTGAGACCCTCTATGGTTTAAAACAGAATATGCCATGCTGTTAGGTGAAGAGAGTGAAGTTTGACATTGAGCAAATGACTGTCCTCCTGGGACAACAGATGTGGAATCAAAGGCAAAGGCCATGGAGGCTTCCGTACTAGACTTCTCAGTAATGGGTACCAGTGCTGTCGAGGCCAATCTGGAGCTATCAAAATCATCCTTGGCTTGTCCTGTCTGACCTTCAGAAGTACCTTTGGGAGGAGAGGCAGAGGTGGAAAGGCATACACATGAAGATTTTTCCAACTGAAAGAAAGAGCATCCACTTTCCAAGCTGTGGGATGAAACCGCTTTGTGCAAAACTTTGGCAGCTGGTGGTTTAGTGGAGAAGCGAACAGATCTATGTCTGGAGTTCCCCAGGACACTGTCAATTTCTGAAATACATGAAGATCCAGTTTCCACTCGTGGGGATCCATGATTTGTCTGCTTAACACATCTGCTAAGGAGTTCTGTTCTCCCGGCAGAAACCTTGCCTGAAGACTTAGTTGTAAACTGAGAGCAGTCTCCCACAAAATCATTGCTTGCCTGCATAGAGGATAAGAATGTGTTCCCCCTTGCTTGTTGATGTACCACATGACAGTTGTGTTGTCTGTTAGAAACAACACCTGCCATGGAAGAAGTAAATCCTTGAAAGCTATTAATGCAAACTGGACTGCTAACATCTCCTTCAAGTTGATATGTAGATGCTGTAGTCTGACAGGCCACTTGTCTTGTATCCACTTTCCGTTTAGATGAGCTCCCCAAGCTTTGTCTGAGGCATCTGTCGTTAAAATTTGACTCGCCTCTGGCCGGGTCACAGAGAGTCCCTTGTTTAGGTGACATTCCTGAGCCCACCACAAAAATTCCCTTTGAATGCAAGGTATTATTTGAATGACAGTGTCCAGATGCTGGCAGTGCTGTGTCCATACATTTTGAGATACCATTGCAACTTCCTCATATGCAGTTTGGCATTGGGAAGCACCAGAATACAAGATGCCATGAACCCTAAGGCTTGAAGGACTGTCCTTGCAGTCAGCCCGGACTGATGAGATAGATGATGGAAGTAAAGGGAAAGATTCTTTTGCTTGTCCGGGGTTAGAAAGGCCATCTGGGATGCTGTATTCAGTCTTACACCCAGAAAGCACATGTCTTGAGAGGGTACTAGACTGGACTTTATTTCGTTCACAGAATACCCCAGGCATCTTAGCACTGCTATCACATATTCCAAATGGCAAGAAGCTCGTCCCTTCCTTGAGCCAGAATCAGGCAATCGTCCAAATAAGGATAGATTTGTATTCCTTTTAGCCTGAAGAAAGCTATCACTGGAGCCAGAACTTTCGTAAATACTCTGGGCAGTAGATAAGCCAAAGGGCAATGCAGAGAACTGATAGTGAGAAGTCCCAGTCCGAAACGCAGATACTTCCTGCAACTTAGCCTGATAGGAACATGAAGGTAAGCCTCCTTGAGATCCAAAGTTACCATCCAGTGATCCTTGCCCAGTAGAGGTAAAAGCTGTTGTAACGTCAACATTTTGAACTTGGGAATGTCCAGATAAGTGTTGAGGATAGATAAATCCAAAATTGGTCTCCACGTGTTCCCCTTTTTGGCACAAGGAACAGGCGAGAATAAAATCCTAGGCCCCTTTCTGGCATAGGAACCGGCTGTATGGCCCCTATTTGGAGTAGCAGAGAAATTTGCTTGTGAGCCTCTATTCTTTGTTGAGGAGGAATGTCCGGCATGCCTTTGAAAGGAGGCAAGGTATGGAAATAAAACCTGTAACCGTGATGTATGATATCCAGTACCCATCTGTCTTGGGTAATCAAACTCCAATTTTCTTTGAAAAGTGCCAACCTTCCTCCCAAAGGTGCTGCCAGGCGAGAAGGTTCTGGCAGCTGAAAAGGTAGGTCATTGGGTCTGTTTACGAAAGGACTGACCCCTGCCCTCACCCGAAGACTGTGCAAGAGAACTCCCTGTCCTAGGCCTGAAAGAGCCCTGACCTCTGCCCCTGCCACGTCTAGATCTACCCCTAGACTGGGAATCATAAGAAGAATACGTCCACCCTTTAGTAGGCCAATTTCTACTAAACTTTGGAGGCTGAACCTGCAAAAAATCCTTAACAGTCTGCATAGATTTAGCCTTGTCTTCCATTTTCTTTAAAACTGCCTCAACAGGAGAACCAAACAAGACATCAGATTGCAAAGGGGCAGCCAAAATCCTAGTTTTAACATGGTCAGATAAATTTTGATCCCTCAGCCAGGCATGCCTGCGAAGAACTGACCCAGTGGCAGCCACCCTAGACGAGGCCTGTACAGCATCAAAACCACATTGCAAAGAATGCTTACCCACCTGTTCAGAAACATGCACTAAATCTTGTAACTCTTTACAATCAATACCTTCCGCCAGAGCATCAACCTTAGATTTCAACTGTGAAAGGAGATAATTTTGATATTTCAACATGTGAAACTGGCAATTCAAAGCTCTCATGGCTAGAGTGGAAGAAGTATAAATTTTCTTTCCCCATCTATCCAAGGCCCTGGCCTCTTTATCTGCAGGAACCGGATTCTTGACAACAGAAGCCTTAACACCCTTAGGCCCCTGGCTAACAGTTTCTGGGTCTGCCCTAGGACTCTTAAAAAGATACTTATGAGCTTCAGGCACCCTGTAATACCTATCTGGTTTAACAGGAGCAGGAGGCAAAGAATCAGGATTAAGAGAAGCCTCCGCAAACACATCTTCCACCACATTCAGAACAGGAGGTATAGCTAAAGGCCTAAGCTGGGATAAAAACAAAAATTCCCTAAGCCTTTTCCTGGAATCAGAGAAATCCTGTCCTTCCCATTTAAAATGCTCTCTCATGGAGTGAAGGGTCTCTGAAAAAGAAAAATCCTCAGGAGGAGAAGCAGAAGGAGTAGAATCATCCACATCAGAATCAGAATAATGAGAATACTCCTGCAAGTCTTCAGCCGAAGACCCAGACACATCAGAAGCCTGCTCATAATCCCCCAACACAGGTTCCATCCTAGGCCTCTTATCAGGAGGGGGCATAGAGCCTCTAATTAAAGTAATTAAATCTTCTGCCATTTTAAGCATGTGCTTCTTGGGCACAGAACCTGAAGAACTAGGAGTGACACCCACAGAAGCAAAACTAGACCTGCCTCTAGGAGAAGCCTTGGAAGCAGAAAGAGGGGGCCTAGACACCTTAGGAAGGGAGGGGAGTACAGTTATCTGAG
>NC_056730.1:320659247-320704247 GCF_019279795.1 Protopterus annectens | reverse complement strand
AGCTTGAAATGAGACACATAGGTATGAACAGTTGACCAAGTTGCTGCTGGACAAATTTCATCAATAGGAACTCTGTGTAGAAAAGCCATAGAAGTAGCTACTGCGTTTATATATAGAGGTAAACCCATCTTTTCTTAAACATTATGCAATCAGAAAGCAAGCAAGATAAGGTGACCTTTGATGCACTTTTGCTTGCTTTCACTTTAGAGAATGTAACAAAAAAGCTGATCAGAATTTCTGATGTTACTAGTCTGGTGTAAGGAAAATCTGAGTTGTCTGTGATCATCCAATAAATGTATAGTATACTCTTTAATGGAAAATTTTGGAAATACTGGAAGACTGATGGACTGGTTAAGGTTTACTTTGGATGTCACCTTCGGAAGGAAATTGGGATTTGGTTTGGAGACACTCTATCCATATGGAAGATGACATATGGGTGTGTACAGGACAGAGTTTGCAATTCTAAAATCCTCTTTGCAGAAATTAACCACCACAAAAAATGCATTTCCAAGTAAGGTATTTTAAATTCAGTGTGGCTGCAGGTTCAAAAGGAGCCTGAGTTAATGACTCCAGCATATTTATAATATCCCGTGGAGGGACAGAATCCCTTACTGGAGACAGCAGAAAAAAAGTCCCCTTTAGAAGGCTTCTGAGATTTTCAGGGAAGCAATAGGTGTTTGATTATGCCCAATGTGAAAAATTGGAAACGGCTGCTAACTGTACTTTGATAGCTGAAAAACTAGAGCCTTTTTGGAATACATCTGACAAGAAATCCAAAGCGGATGGAAGAGATGTTGAAACGGATTTAATCCTTTAGAAGATGCCCACAAAGAAAATCTCTTCCGCTTGCCAAGATAAACTTTTCTCATATCTGATTTTTGTGAAGCAGTTAATATATGCACCACAGAACAGGACAGCCTGGCATCTCTGGCCATCATTAAAATTGGTGAAACCATGCGGTCAGCTTCAAGGAATTCATGCCAGGTGAGGCTGCCCGGATGGGTATGTCAGGAAATATGGGGTGGAATCCCAGCATCTTGGGAGAATGTAATATACAAGGACAAAGGAAGGGAAACAAAACCTGCTGGGGCCAAAAGGGGCAAGGAGGATTACCTTGACCTTGCACCTCTTGGCTTTCTGAAAAAAAATTATCAAGGGTATGGAAGGAAAAGTGTACAGAATATCCAGAGGTTAACTATGGACTAGAGCATCCCTTTGCGACTGACCCCATGGAGAGATCACAGCAAAGAACCTACTGTACTTGTTGTTTATATATTAACAAATTACTGCAGCAAGGTTAGTGACAGTGGCTAAAAATGTGCATTGCCACTGTCTGATTGATGGACCACTCAAGAGGCAGAGAATGCACCTGCTCAACTTGTCTGCTAGAACACTGGAAGTCCTGTGATATGTAATGCAATGAGAAAGCTTTGGGAAGACATCATCAACTGCCACAGCCTCATGGCTTCCCAGAAAGTGGACATGGTCAGGTTCCTCCCTGCTTGTTGATATACTACATCACTGCCAGGTTGTCTCTCTGTCTATATGGAAATTATACACTCAAGAAGGGAGCCTGAAAAGCCTGAAATGCAAGGTGGAGTGCCCTCATCTCCTAGATCCTGATGTGAAGACTGACCTCCAATGGTGACCACGAACCTTGGACCATCTTCCCTTTGAAATGCCCCCCCAACCCCAGGAGTTAAGCATCTGTGGCTACTGTAGCCATTGGAGGAGATGGAGAGAATGGTTAAACTTCCAGAAACTCCAAGGAGGTCAAGCACCACCTGATGTATGACCTGCAAATAAGACAAATTTGAGCATAATAGGATGTGACGACTGGGAACATTGTAGTGATAGGGTCCACTGGAAACTCTAGTATGATATCTGACTAGTTACTGATGCATGCATCCATTTCCCAAACCTGTCCAATACCATTGACTCTTGTTAGGGGGATGGACAGATGTGCCCTCTTCTGACAACTCCTTTTTGGTGGCTGCCACCACAACCATGGAATCTACTGGGGATCCTTGTTCCAGTGTGTTCTGTCCTTTGGGGCGACTAAGCTCTTATCGGTATTTTTACAGCTTGGCTCCACCAAATCAGGATCCTTATAGGACTGCTGAGCCACCAGATCTATGAGGCATCACCAAGCGGCACCACCTAAGAGGTAGAAGAGCTAGCCCCAAAAGCCCTGAGGAACACAGACTCCTTAGGTGGGGGTGTATCAGTGGATCAACTTCCTTGCAGTTTCATCAGTCCCAGTATATTGCCAAAGGTGACATCTTCCAGAGGGGATCAAGGGGAACCTTCTCCATCATCTAAGTCCATGACTTATGTGACTGATTCTATGGTGGAATCCAAATGTCTTAATTTACACATCTATTTCCTAGGACCTTGTTGCACTTGGGCTTCCGGGAAGGTTTCAGAATCAGGCTGGGAACTCTGACGGCAAGTATCCCTGAGGCTATAAATGTCTGACTGATCAGGATGTAGGAGCTCAAAAATAGAATCCAAAGGAGGTTGGAATGCAGCAGAGCATGGCAAAGACCATTCTTCTTTCAGTCTGAAGAGAACCCTTTCAGATTTCTCAAATGTTGAGGATGCAACAGCAGCTGAAGAAACACTCCTCCAATCTGAAAAATTGATAGGAGGAACCCTCTCTTTTTCAGTTCACCCTAGTGATTGAGATGACAATGCAGCAGAGGTATCGAGTGTTGAGGCACTGAGAGGGAGAGATGGCTCTGATAACTTCAGGGTTGATTCTGCTCTTTGAACCTTGGCACTGGGGCTTCAGTTTAGAGACTTGTCACAATCAACCTCAGAGTTGGACTAGTAAGGGAAACAGTCAGAGTTGAAGTGGACATGACTATCCACTCCACTGAAGGTGCTCTGTACAGAGTCGATCTGTAGACTTCGGACATGATGGTCAGATTGGAATAAGAAACACCAACAGAGGGATGACAGGGGGAAGGGCCTGGTGTGCCCGAAGGGGGACAGTCCCAGGAGGACCTTCAGTTGGATCTGTGTCTGAAGAAACCTCCACATCATCCTGTTGACCTCAACTTTGGTAAAGCTCCTTATGTAACAGATGAACCTTGAGGAAGAAGTCATCAAAGATGGCCAGGAAGACCATCTCTTCTGAAGGAAATATGAACGTAAGCTAGATCTCAACATCTCCAGTGAGAAGTGTGGAGGAAACATCAGAAATTGGAAAAGTACAGTTTTGTACCTACCATAAATGTAGATGTTCGAAGATCCACATTGCTGCAGTCCTTACATATGGGTAGTCCGCTGTCCTCGGTCGGCCCAAATACCAAAGTATTAGGCTGACGTCGGTCAAGGCGCTTAAAACTGACATCAGGACGTCAGGGTACAAAAGCGCATGACCGACGTCATTTCCTCAGTCTTTTCTTGCCCCAGATGTCAGAAGGCCCTAACAAGAAAGGCCAAAGCCAAAAACCAGCAAAACCTAACCAACCACCCGTGCACTAACCATATTTACAATATGTACAACACAAATCATACCACCACCTACAACAACAGAGGGGAAGGAGGGAGGACTGCAGCAATGTGGATCTTGAACATCTACATTTATGGTAGGTACAAAACTGTACTATGTTCTTCATCTCACATTGCTGCAGTCCTTACATATGGGTAGAATCCCAAAGCAGAGGTAAGGGAGGATGGCAACACTATAAAGCATTAGGAGCTGCCAACATGCCCTGTAAAATTGCAGTGGCAAATCCAGCTCTAGATTTAGAGTAAAGTGGAAGGTGGTAATGCTTAGAGAAAGTATGCACTGAACTCCAAGTAGCTGCCTCCAAAATATCTTTAGTAGCCACCCCCCTTAAAAAAGATGTAGAAGTGGCAGTAGCCCTAGTGGAATGAGGCCTAATCCCAGCTGGAATCTCCTTACCATGATGGGAATAACAGAAAGCAATACAAAAACCAATCCACTTAGAAATAGTTTGCTTTGAAACAGGTTTGCCCTGAGAACCTAAAGCAAAAGAAACAAAACACTGCTGAGACTGCCTGAACCCTTTAGTTCTGCTCAAATAATATCGCAACTGTCTGTGTATATCCAAGGTGTGCAAAATCCTTTCCCCTTTATTTTGGGGGTTTGCATAAAAAGTAGGCAAATGAATAGTTTGGTTTAAAGCCACACTAGAAACCACTTTAGGCATAAAAGAAGGGTTAGTACGCAAAGACACCCTATCCTTGTGGAAAATTAAGAAAGGCTCAACTGCCATAAGGGCCTGTAATTCAGAAACCCTTCTCGCAGAGGTAATGGCCAACAAAAAAGCAGTCTTCCATGATAAATATTTCAACTCTGCCGATGCTGCAGGCTCAAAAGGTTGTAGAGTGAGTTTCTCCAACACAAAATTGAGATCCCAAGCAGGAGTAGGAGCTCTACGTGGGGTCTTATATTCTTTGCCCCTCTAAGGAATTGCTTAAACAAAGGCTGAGAAAATAAAGGTGGGTCACAGTCATAGTGAGCAGAAATTGCTGCAGCATGAACCTTTATAGAGGAGAAGGACAAACCTTTGTCCAATAACTCAGTAAGGTATTGAAGAGCAACACTTAAATTAGGTTTAGAAACATCAAAGTCCTTAGTTGTACTCCAAAATAAAAATCTCCTCCATTTATCTGCGTAAACTTTCCTTGTACTAGGCCTTCTGGCCTCCAAAATAACATTCAAAACTTGTTTGTGGAAGCTGAGACCCTCCAGGGTTTAAAACAGAATATGCCAGGCTGTCAGATGTAGAGAATGAAGTTTGACATTGAGTAAATGACTGTTCTCCTGAGACAGCAGGTGAGGAATCGAAGGCAAAGGCCATGGAGGCTCCTGTACCAGACTTCTCAGTAATGGGTACCAGTGCTGTCGAGGCCAATCTGGAGCTATTAAAATCATGTTTGGCTTGTCCTGTCTGACCTTCAGCAGTACCTTTGGGAGGAGAGGCAGAGGTGGAAAGGCATACACGTGAAGATTGCTCCAATTGAATGAGAGAGCATCCACTTTCCAAGCTGTGGGATGAAACCTTTTTGTGCAAAACTTTGGCAGCTGGTAATTTTGTGGAGAAGCGAACAGATCTATGCCTGGAGTTCCCCATAACACTGTCAATCTCTGAAATACATGAGGATCCAATTTCCACTCATGGGGATCCATAATTTGTCTGCTCAACACATCTGCTAAGGAGTTCTGTGCTCCTGGCAGAAACCTTGCCTGAAGATTTAGCTGTAAACTGAGAGCAGTCTCCCACAAAATTATTGCTTGTCTGCATAGAGGATAAGAATGCGTTCCCCCTTGCTTGTTGATGTACCACATGACAGTTGTGTTGTCTGTTTGAATCAACACCTGTCCTGGAAGAAGTAAATCCTTGAAAGCTATCAATGCAAATTGGACTGCTAACATCTCCTTCAAGTTGATATGTAGATGTTGAAGTCTGGCAGGCCACGTGTCTTGTACCCATTTTCCATTTAGATGAGCTCCCCAAGCTTTGTCTGAGGCATCTGTTGTTAAAATCTGACTCGCCTCTGGTCGGGTCACAGAGAGTCCCTTGTTTAGGTGACATTCCTGAGCCCACCACAAAAATTCCTTTTGAATGCAAGGCATTATTTGAATGACAGTGTCCAAATCTTGGCAGTGCTGTGTCCATACATTCTTGAGATACCATTGTAGCTTCCTCATATGCAGTTTGGCATTGGGAAGTACCAGAATACAAGATGCCATGAACCCCAAGGCTTGAAGGACTGTCCTTGCAGTCAGCCTGGACAGACGAGACAACTGGTGGAAGTAAAGAGAAAGATTCTTTTGTTTGTCCGGGGTCAAAAAGGCCATCTGGGATGCTGTATTCAGTCTCACACCCAGAAAGCACATGTCCTGAGAGGGTACTAGACTGGACTTTATTTCGTTCACAGAATACCCCAGGCATCTTAACACTGCCATCACATACTGTAAATGATGAAGAAGTTCGTCCTTTTCTTGGGCCAGAATCAGGCAATCGTCCAAATAAGGATAGATTTGTATTCCTCTTAGCCTGAAGAAAGCTACCACTGGAGCCAGAACCTTCGTGAACACTCTGGGTGCAGTAGATAAGCCAAAGGGCAATGCAGAGAATTGATAATGTGAAGTCCCAGCCCGAAAACGCAGATACTTCCTGCAACTGGGCCTGATAGGAACATGAAGATAAGCCTCCTTGAGATCCAGAGTCACCATCCAGTGATCTTTGCCCAGCGGAGGTAAAAGCTGCTGCAACGTCAACATTTTGAACTTGGGAATGTCCAGATATGTGTTGAGGATAGATAAATCCAAAATTGGTCTCCACGTGTTTCCTTTCTTTGGTACTAGAAACAGGCGAGAATAAAATCCTAGGCCCACTTCTGGCAGAGGGACCGGTTGTATGGCCCCTATTTGAAGTAGTAGAGAAATTTGCTTGCGAGCCTCTAGCCTTTGCTGAGGAGGAACGGCCGGCATGCCTTTGAAAGGAGGCAAGGTATGGAAATAAAACTTGTAACCCCGGAGTATGACATCCAATACCCATTTGTCTTGGGTAATCAACATCCAATTTTCCTTGAAGAGAGCTAACCTTCCTCCCAAAGGTGCTGCCAGGCAAGAAGGATCTGGCAGCTGAAAAAGTAGGTCATTGGGCCTGTTTACGAAAGGACTGGCCCCTGCCCTCACCCAAAGATTGTGCAGGTGAACTCCCTGTTCTAGGCCTGAAAGAACTCTGAGCTCTGCCCCTACCTCGTCTAGATCTACCCCTAGACTGAGAGTCATAAGAAGGATACGTCCACCCCTTAGCAGGCCAATTCCTACTAAACTGGAGGCTGAACTTGCAAAAATCTTTAACAGCCTGCATAGACTTAGCCTTGTCTTCCATTTTCTTCAAGACTGACTCCACAGGTGAACCAAACAACACATCAGACTGCAAAGGAGCATCCAAAATCCTTGTCTTAACATGGTCAGATAAATTCTGATCCTTCAGCCAGGCGTGCCTGCAAAGAACTGAGCCAGTGGCAGCCACCCTAGACGAGGCCTGCACAGCATCAAAACCACACTGTAATGAATGCTTACCCACCTGTTCAGAGACATGCACCAAATCTTGTAATTCTTTACACTCAATGTCTTCCGCCAGAGCATCCACCTTAGACTTCAATTGAGAAAGAAGAAAGTTTTGATATTTCAACATATGAAACTGACAATTCAAAGCCCTCATAGCTAAGGTAGAAGATGTATAGACCTTCTTTCCCCATCTATCCAAAGCTCTGGCTTCTTTATCTAGAGGAACCGGATTTTTTACAACAGAGGCCTTGACACCCTTAGGTCCCTGACTAATAGTTTCTGGGTCCGCCCTAGGACTCTTATAAAGATATTTATGAGCCTCAGGCACCCTGTAATACCTATCCGGTTTAACAGGAGCAGGAGGCAGAGAATCAGGATTAAGTGAAGCCTCTGCAAACACATCTTCCACAACATCCAGAACAGGAGGTATAGCCAAGGGCCTATGCTGGGGTAACAGCAAAAACTCCCTAAGCCTTTTCCTAGAATCAGAGAAGTCCTGACCTTCCCACTTAAAATGTTCCCTCATAGAATGAAGTGTCTCTGAAAGAAAAATCCTCTGGAGGAGAAGCAGAAGGAGTGGAATCATCTGCATCAGAATCAGAATAAGGAGAGTACTCCTGCAAGTCTTCAGCTGAAGACTCTGAAACACCCGAAGCCTGCTCAAAACTCCCCAACTCTGGCTCCACCCTAGGCCTCTTATCAGGAGGGGGCAAAGAACCTCTAATCAGAGTAATCAAATCTTCTGCCATTTTAAGCATGTGCTTCTTAGGCACAGACCCTGCTGAACTAGGAGTGACACCAACAGAAGCTAAAACTGGCCTGCCTCTGGGAGAAGCCTTGGAAACAGAAGGAGAAGGCTTAACCACCCTAGGAAGGGAGGGGAGTACAGTAACTTGAGAAGCCCCTTCAGCCTGACCTGCCTCCTGAGAGACCACCTCCTGCAAAATCAAAGTCTCCCCCTGAGACTCCAGAGAAGTCTCCGTCGGAACCACCGGTTCCACTGAAGCCTCTAAAGAACTGGCGTCCGGAACGGACGACTCATCTAGCCTGGGTTTAGCTGCTTTGTCTTTGCGCTTCTTCGCAGAAGCGGGCGCCGGAGAATCCGACGGCATATTATAATTGCACCGCTTCCCAAAGACCAGCCTAGCACAATCTAACCTTCGCTTAATAGTGCGTTTATTGAACCTAGCACAAAAGTGACACCCAACAACGTCGTGCTCAGGCCCCAAACAAGGAATACACAAAGAATGATAATCCCTATGCGGTATCTGTTTCCCACAAGAAATACAGTTATTCACTTTTTCTGACATCCGGTAAAATACTGAGGCAAGAAAAAAACAAAATATTCCCCAACGGGGTACTTAGCCAACTTGGATTCGGTCTGAAACTCCGAAAAATTTCAGAACGCCGAACGGCACTTGCAACGCTGCTTCTGCATCGGACCATGCGGCAAAAAAGACTGAGGAAATGACGTCGGTCATGCGCTTTTGTACCCTGACGTCCTGATGTCAGTTTTAAGCGCCTTGACCGACGTCAGCCTAATACTTTGGTATTCGGGCCGACCGAGGACAGCGGACTACCCATATGTAAGGACTGCAGCAATGTGAGATGAAGAACATCAATAGGATTCCAAATACCAGTGCTTTCAAGCCTTCAGAGTCAAAGAACATGTTCTAGCTTTTATCTCCAAGTCTTTCTTACTCTCTTTAGTCTTTTCTTTGTCCTTCTCCATCGAGGATCTATGTTTCTCTAACTTCTGATCAAGGAAAAGGAAGACTCCAAAGTAGCAGGAAGTGTCGAAGCTTCTGCTTGGGTAGGAAGAAGGCCCTTTAGAACCAAATTGTCCTAGCATCTTTGTAATGCCCTGGTACCAAAAGAGGCTCATGCCTCACAGTCTGCATCCAGGAGGGGCTAAACCCTGGCAGTATATGTATAAAGAATATGGGTCCCGTGGGGGAGTTTTGGACCCATAGGCTAAGAACTTCTTAAAACCTTGGACACTGTTATGGTAAAAGAGAGAGATAGAAACCACAGCTGTAACAACCACAGCTACAAAACCAGCTGCAAATCCAGCAACAATAACCACTACAATTATACCTACAAAAGTAATAGAAATACTTTTTTGTTTGTTTAAGGAAATAGCTGCACTGAGGTGGACAGAAAAGATGAGAAAAATCTTGTGAAAAAGATTTTGTTTTTGCTACAAAAGTAGTGGATAAGGGAGTAACCTTCGATACAATACAGAAACAATGAAAAAATAACACCTATCTACCGATAGAAGGTCAGAGCCCTCACAGACCACAACCATTCAAAAGAAGCAGCAAACAAGATCTGGGGTATTTTGGGGGAACATATTGAATTATGGGTAGGGGAAGAGTTCACAGCTCTGGATCCACATTTTCAAAAATGTTTCTGAGATTGGATCCGACCAGCTCCAATAACCCAAAGGTTGATTTGGACAAAAACATACAACATTGGATCTATAGTATTTAACTCTAGAAAGTGGAAAGTTAATAGGCTGAGGGAATTATTAAGATGGTAAAGGAGTAATGATGATGATGAAGCAAGGCAGATGAAAATACATGGATGACACTAAAAGGAGTCATTTTCCAGAAAAACTAAAAGAATCATTTTAAGGAATTAAAACACCTCTCAACTTCTTAGTATAAGAATTCTGGACAATTCCAATAATAATGATGTGCTGGGGAGAGAAGCAAAAGCCGCAAATCAAGGATAGACTTAAAATATTTATTTTATAAACTTAAAAAGTTGTTAGAATAACAGGTTTTACATTAGCATGCATTTTCTGAAGGACGTGAAGTCTGAAATTCAGTTGTGTGTGATTATTTAGTGATTTCAATCCTCAGTAATTTGCCAGAAAACCACACATTATGAGGAGCAGACCAAGAACATGAGGCAAAAATCTGGACATTCTGTAAAATTGTGGGCAACTGAAATGTAAGCATTCAAGAAAACTGCAAACAGAAAAAGCAGGTTCAGGACGCTACTTTTTTACCTGTTGTCAATTAACAGGATCAAAAGAAAAGTACCATCAAAGTAGACCAAACAAGAAAGACATTAAGACAATCAACCTGGGTATTGAAGATGGTGTATTTTCTGTGTTTAAATATGAAGTCTGCTATTTTAAAGTATTATTTCTAGTTGTAGAGCAATGCCAGAAAAAAAAAATCATCAAATAGGCAATCAGAGGAGCTCTATGGTGATGCAAGTAACAGTGCTCTGAAACAGGAGTCACAGAGGAAATGTTCCCTGCATGATCACACTAGTTGTGCTCACTTTTTACCACATTAGCTTATATACAAGGGATTCCTCCTTTCCTGGATTTATGACAATTTTTATTATTTTTTTCTGTTTTAGTTTGGTACTTTTTTCTCTAAAGTTTCTGAGCTCACAGCACCATGTGGCCTTATGCCAGCATACACTGTAACATCCCATACTAAACAAGGGCATTATACCTAAAACCTGAGCCCTCTAAACCACTCCACGCCATGAAGTGAGCACAATGTCTGTAAATCAAGAAAAACAAGTGAAGAGATGACAGATGCAATGTCAACAAGTAGCATATATATATATATATATATATATATATATATATATATATATATATATACTTGCCCCTATTAAATGAAACTCCAAAAGCATCTGATGACCGGACGGGCAGTCAAGCAAAAGGTTAAGTAAGAAGAAAGGGCATTTGGAAACCACCAAGTAGGGTCTAATTACAGATCAGCCTATATGCTAATACTGTAGCTACTGTATCTAACACTGGAGACCCTCCCTGGTGGTCTATGATTTGGCTGAAACTCGCACAGAAAATCCACAAGATTAGAGGAAGCCCAAAGGTAAAATAATCAAAAGGCTGAGTTCGAATTACTAAGACACTTCGCGGTCTAGACAAGCCTGCAGTAGAAATGTGAAGACACTTCTGAAGCAAGCATTGGAAGTAATCATACAATTCATGGAATGGCTTCTGACTCCAGCATTTTTTAGTGCATCACCTGATGGCAGAAGATAATGTAGCTTGCAAATCACTTAGAAAGAGATTACTTGGCACCCACTATTCCTTCATTGTGTAAAGTTGTACAAATGCTCAGTCTTCCTAAACTCATAAATGTATTTCAAGTACAATATGAGCTGGATGTGCACATTCAGGCTGTGCAGCATTCATCTTCCTCCAATTTTCTCTTTGGTAAAGAAAACAGGCAGATGAATGGCTGGTTCATAAAAAATCACAAAATACTTTCAGGATTAAACAGGAGCTGCTCCTGATGGGCATCCTGTTCTTTTGAAAGACCAGATGTAGCTCCCTACATGATGGTTAAAGCACCAACATCCAAGTAAGCAACGATGATGTTCACAAGCAGAAGTTCATGACCTTCCAACCCTCTCTGTGGACAGGAATAACCAACAATAACAAGTGTCCTGCTCTAAGCCACTGAAGACAATCATTTGAGATGGGAATCAAATAGAATTTCGCCACATTTATTATTACCCTCACAGACGGCAGCCACGAGGGATTCCCTTCCAGGGACATCACAAGTGAGTCCTGTGATGCACCCAACAGAAACAAGTAATCTAGGAGAAGGTTCTATCTTCCTACACAGCTTCAACCACCACAGCAAACACTCTGGGTACAAAAGAAAGAACAAATGGCAGGATTCCTACTGAAAGTAGTGCCCAGCCCCAGCACAGAATATCGTCCAGTGCTTTAGTACTGCTATTTATAAAAGGCATAAATACAGAATTAACACTGAAAATATTAAACAACAAATCTTTATAGAAAGCAATACTAAAGCAGATGAATTTTGCTTTATGGGTAACAGGTTTAAAGAACTTCATATAAAAGTGAAGGGAGAAAATTTGTAGACATTTGAGTCAAACAGAAACTTAATTTTAGCTGAGATGGCAGTGGATCTCAGGCAAAGGTATGGCTTAACAAATTACAGGCAAAACATTAGTCTGTTGCAATAATTAAGGTTAAAGAATCAAAGTAAAACAGAAAAAGGCACATGAAATGGGAAATCATAGGCTATTTGAATTTTGACAACTTTATTCAATTACACATCCACGCCCAGGTGAATGAATTCACAAGTGTATGCAGGAAATTACAACAAAAGGTAGAAGCAAGAGACCATAATATTCAAGATCTTTTGATGAAAACGTGTTTGATGGAGGCAGTCCAACCTCCAAAGCAGAAACAGAAAGTGAAGTGGAGAAGCAATAGGTACATTTTAGCTAAAGTGATCATGTAAAAGAGAGGTGTCAATGTAAACAAGAGAAGAAAATAGCAGAACCTATTCAAAGGTATAAGTATCTAACCTTTTCAACAGTGGCTATTTTAAGACTACGAGCAATGTTAGGAATATACCACTGCATCTATCCTGAAGGATTTTTTTCACTGGGCCATTCATGTTCAACAGTAACATGAAAGATTTGGTTTCTGAACCATTCATCAGTAAGGTTCAGATCTGAGATGTGATGGATATTTATCATTACAGGAAATCTGGAAGCTCTCTATAGTGTATACAGTACAACAGTGCAGCATGAAAGAACAAATAGTGTGAGATATTATGGGCCATGTAGAAATGTATTAGAAATAGAGGACTAAGGGTATAAATTCCAAAGGGGTCAGGCACTGCCATAATCTATAGTACACAATGCATGAGGATCATACTGTCTGTAGCTTTGTTGAAGAAAAAAAAGAGTCAATTCAGACACAACTTTAGGAATAAAGAAAGGGTTGATTTTGACTCACCCTATCCTTGTGGAAGATCAAAAAAGGCTAGTCTAGCAGAAGGCAGAGGTACTAACAAAACAAATAGTGAAGAGCTGGCTACAGGTTCAAAGGGAGCTACAGTTAATTTTTCTAAAACAAAATTCAGGTCTCAGGAATTAGCCTGGTGGCCTAACATGAAAAACGCCTTTTAAAAATTGCTTAACTTGACACAATGAAGAAATATGGGGGATCTAATGGCATTCTGTATAACATGGTCAAAAGATGTCCCTTTACTGAAGTTTATGTTATGCCAGAATGGAGCAATTCACACAAGTACTGAAGATTTAGGAGTACTCCTGCTTGAGATGGGTTATGTTCTCTCTTTTGTCACCAAAGAGAAATCATTTCCATTTGGATAAGTAAGAGTTTCTCATAGCAGTTTTTCATGCCTCTTTCAATACCTGTTGCATGTCCACAGCAGAAAAGTGCCTAAAACTGATCAAAAGCCTATCATGCACAGAGACAGATTGAGAAATTAAACGCTGGGATGAATCAAAGATCTCTTGTCCTGGGAGAGCAAGTCTACCCTGTAAGGAAGTTTTTGATAATCACCCTTGGTCAGTTGCATGGCAAAGGAGAACCAGTGTTGTGTGGGCCAAAAGGGCATCACCAGTAACATATGTGGTGAGCCCTTCCTAATTTTTTGAAGGACTTTGAAAATGAGAGAAAAGGGGGAAATGCATAAAGGAATATCTCAGTCCAGGTGACTTGAGAATGCATCTGATTTCCAAGCCTTTTTCCAAGGTGTCCTACAGTTGTCTGTTTAGAAAGGAGGCAAACAGATCTATCTGAGGAGTTCCCCACTGCTGGACTACCTGCAGAAATACCTCTATACGTAGCATCTACTTGGGAGGGTCTCTATTGTTTCTGCTCAAAGACTCTGCTACTGTGTTCTGCTCTGACGGGATGTAAGTTGGTTATAAGGTTACATTGTGCTGACATGCTATGTTCCACAGGATCACAGCTATTCTGCAAAGGGGATATGATTCTATCCCTCCCTGTTTATGTATGTACCACATTACAGTGGTGGTGTCTGTCATCACTAACAGTGGTTCTGGAATTCAGAGATGATTCAGAGTTTTCATGGCATTTATCAGGGCCATCATTTACTTCACATCTGTGTCAGTATCGTAACTCCCAGCCTCCTTGAACCTTCACAGCCTTAAAAACAGCATACTACGTAAAGTCTAAGGCATATGTAGCCACTGAGTAAGAGGAGCTGAAAGGAGAGAAAGGAACTCCTTGATTGTAAAGGACCTGACTAGCCCACCAAAGGAGTTCATTCTTCATGACAAAAATAAAATTTTTTACTTTTTTTTGTGTTTTTACTTACTCTCTTTCTTTTGCATCATCTAAATTACCAAATCATGGCTTAAAAAAAAAAAAAAAAACTCATTACTGCTACTTGGGTTTAAAACACTTGGGCTTTTTTTTAGTTGGTTGTTTTGCCAGCAGAACTGTGGGTCTTGACCTGCTGCGGCAGAAAAACTCAACCACTTAATCTAGGTTTCAGTGGTGTCTGTTATTCTAAAGTGTCTTGTTATTCTAAACTCAATTTTGTCTTTTAAGCAGCATGTTTTACAATTATTTTTTTTATTGGAGGGCATGCACTCCATTGCTTGACTAGGCTGGACTGAGAGGGCGAGGGTTTGTGATTTCTTGCATAGTGCTGGTATGTGGCTGTTATTTCTACTGGCTTTTAGTGCATGTTTATCTCTGTGAGGCCTTACTGGCTGCCTAATGGATTGTTATTTGTTCTCTGTTTGTTGTACTTGAGCACCTATCCAACTTTTTTTACATTTATTTATTGTTATTTGTTTATTTTGGTTGCTTGGTTGCTTTATTGATTGTATCAAGGTTTCACAATTGATTCTTGAGCACAGCTCAGACCAGACCATTTGTTTTACACACTGTTGCTTTGACTTTTGTGGTAGTTGTGGTGATTTGCTTAGCTTTGCCTTTCCTTCTAACTTCTACACTCCAGAGAGCTTATAAGTGAAGGTATTGTGGTTGGGGTACTGTCTGGTTGTGGTAGCATTAGTTTAGGTTATACAAGAAGGTTCGTGGTCTGAGCACTTAGACTCTTGGATTCTGACCTTCTTATTGAGCTAGGAATTTTGGTTAGCCAGTTTATAGTGTTTATAGGCACTGACTGTGGTTTACCCTTCTTGGTTGAGTTCAGATTTGCTTCTGTTTTGGCCTTCGGTTTTCTGGAATCTGGCTTTGTGGAGTGCTGTTTAGTGTCTTTTGTTTATATCTTGAAGTTCTTTCTATTTCCATTTGTCTCACTTACAATTCTGGATCTCTTACATATTCTGCCTTCACTTTTGTTATCTTATTTCCTGTACTTTCTGTTTTTCTTTGTTCATTTGTTACTGTTTTACGTTTTTGTAATTTAGTTATTGATCATACTGTTACTTATCTACATTTGCACTTATATAAAAGTTGTTTGTACTTATTAAACTTAAACCCTACCACCCCTCTACCCCAAAACTCAATCCTGGATTTATTCGATATTATATATTAGCAGTTCCCAAGGTCAGTTGTCAATCCTATCTCGGTCCGTCCAGTCTCTGTTTAATGGGAAGGCTGCCCTCATGTTATAACTCAATACCTGAACACTGTCATCCAACCCTCCTCTAACACAAATGCTATCTCAGACACCCAAAATTAACTGGAGGCTGAGCCCTCAACTCAGGACTTGGCACAGACACACGAGAGGGCTGCAGCTACACACACAACAAGACAGCCAGCCATAATGCTAAACACCACTCCACAAAATAGAACCCTCACACACAACACAACAAGACCTCAACACACATAATGCACACACCTCTGACAGAACAAAACAGACAAAGCAGACAACCCTGCAAACTGCTGCTACCCACACTACACAGCAGGCACATAAAGATACACACAAAAACACACACCACAAAACCACCAAACACACAGCCAAACCACCAAAAAAACCAACACATAGTCACACACCATAGTCAGACACACTGACTCCCCACTGGAGTAGGGAACCACAAGAGAGGGTCACAAGCAGCCGCCTAGAGCTGCTGTGAATCCTGCATAACACAAGCACTGGATCAAGTACCACAGCAAGAACAGGGTCACACAACACCAAGGCATAAATATGACACACAGTCATTGCACCTCCTGACTGAGCCCCGCACTGGGCTTAACAGAGTTGCCTGACAGGCACTCCCCTGCAGGTATGACAGGTAAGACATAAGCCATCCCCTGATGACCACACTGAGCAGACTCCTAATGATAGATCAAGAGCAGCCAGCTTTAACAGGTGGTGATCAGCCTGAGGTCCATGAAAAGAGGGATTGCCTTCAATGACATGTCGGCCTCTGCAATTGACAGCATGCCCTGAGTGTCAGGCTGAATATTTCCCGTCACACACCCCTGGATATTGATTGCTCTTGCCATAAAAGGCTCTTGCCACCCCCGATAGTCACTTTTTGATTCCCCTACCACTCTAGAAAACAAAAACAAGAAAAACAAAGGGTAAATGCTGCAAGAAACAAGTTTTGGACCGCACTGCTTGTAACTCAAAATCTGGCCCTTCTCAGTACCTGGACTGTATGTCTAAGCTGTGTTGTCTGGCAAAAAGTGGAAGAAAGGCCCGGGAAGGCTAGGCACACGTTAGGTTCCAATTACACTGCCGTGCACTAAGACCTTTTGACCCCCACTTCACAGGACCACCACAAAAGGAACATATTATCTAAGCGGAGTACCCACACAAACAGGTCCGGGTACACCAGCTGGAAGGCAAAGCCCATAAACCAACAGGGCCTACAAACCTCCAGATGCAAAATGCTACAGGCCACACAGCCCACCTCCCAAACCTCAGGAAACCCACACAGGAGAAACAAAGCACTGAAGGGTATAAACTCTATAACCAACATAAAATTATGGATCAACTCCGAAGTACGAACTGGAAACCCTCTCATTCCTATATTGACTCCTGAACATTCCTGGAGCCCAAGTCCAATGATTCAACAACCACTAGATGTGTATCTACTAGATCTCGATATACACTACATCTCATTAATATCGTTCACGAAGTATTCACACAAAATGCTCCACACCTGTCTATATCGGAAAACACCTGATCATATCTCCCATCTCATCCACCAAAGACCCCACCATGAGCCTGAACACCACAAACAAACTACCATAGGAAAGCAAGACTGGTGGTCACTTCAAACCAAGATCAAGGTGTAGGAACCACAAGCCCCTGCGCCAGAGGAAAAGAAACTTCCAACCTGGACTGACAGGCTTACAAATGCAATGCATGAGACAATCCAAAACGGCTTCAAGCACAAGGGCAAAAAAGCAACAGTCTGGTGGACCCCAGCCATTAACAAATCTTACAACCCAGACCCCTAACCACGCATACATTAACAAACAATGCTAGAGGAAGTTATTAACACAAAATTGAGAACAAAAATCCAAAAAGTATTAAGAGTAAACTAAAAGGCCACATAAAAAATAAAAAAAAACAAATAAAAAAAAAAAGAAACAAATTGAATTCAATTTGCCAATTATAAGTAAAAGTCACAAAACTTAAGAGGTTTTTCAGAATTGTTAGGAACCTGGATACAAAAACAATTGATGCAACAGATATTAAACAAACTGACAAAAATCACTGAACCCACAGACATTGCCAACATGCAAACGAATCCCAGGTTCCAGGAGAGAGAGAGATCCCTATCCCAGCCAGCGAGATCAACCCCCTCTCTCTAAAGCTCCCAGACAAGCTCTGCTCTGCCTAAAAAAACTGTGCTCAAACAAAATGGGACGGCTACCCTGTGCATTGCTCCCCCGCTTTACAATTAAAACGGGAAATAAGGCAGCCCATACAGGCGTAAGCCAGCACAGCCTCGTGGCCAATTTCACAGGGCACGACAGGTGCGAAGCACGGCACTAAAACTGTGCCCATAAGCCACACCCTGGTAATTACCGCCCCATATCATAAGTCTTATCTGCAAAGCTAAACAGAGGATCATATGGATGCAGCTGATAAAGAAGATGGGGACTGCTTTCTCTTACAGAAGCGATGGACTTTGCAGACATTGGGATGGAAGATCATTTTTTTTTTTGGGGAAGATCATGTCTTTGAAAAACACTCCAAAAATTTTGAAGGCAGTACCAAGGCACCTGATACCTTGATTGCACTTCCACACAGGCACCTGAAACCCACATTAGTAAGAAACAAAAACACCACAAAACACTGTAAAGACATGTGGACACTGAAGCTGAATTAAACACATTTTAAACACACCCACAGGGTTGACAGGCAGTACAGTGTGACCCTCCGCAGTCAGAGAAGTGGTGTCGGTCTGGTGACCGCGGTCGCGGTCCCCCTTTTTGTTTGGCATCTACTTCTCACAGAAGGACAGGCTAACATGGAGCTGACTAAAGCTAAGAGCGATCCGGACGCTGCAAACAAATCTCGCAGGCGGGGATCGGCAAGATGCAGCTTATAGGGCCAGAAGGCCATCACTAGACATCCAGGGTGGATGGTCAGAAAGCGATAGGCCAAAAAAGCGCCAAAAACCATAAAGTCATACCCTGAGAAAAAACAACAAGGTAACCAAAGCAGAACATCTAAGGCCTGCACACTAAACACAGGGACAGGCTTATCAGGGACACAGGGACAGCTTGACCAGTATGCTAAAGTTGACAGAAACATTGCTAAAAGGTTAGAAAGTTTCACACTAGACCTCTTACCCATCACACCAGGAGAGGTGTTGGTCTTCTCTTACAGATTCAAGTTTACTTACAATCTTCACTTAGGATATCATTTATCTCATACGATCGGTACAATGCCCCATCTGCTGCACATCCAAACCCAAAGTTCCTCACCAAAATCCAAAAGTGGGACAAAAAAATCTGTCACTCCCTGCCAGATTGAAGAAACTCCAGCTCTAGACTGGCAGCTCATTCCCTGCTCAGAGGTGACATGTGCCTGATATATATATACATGTGTGGACATAATGCACATCCCTCAAATCCACCAAATCCAACCACCAAAACCACGGAGCAAGCAACTATACGGATATAAAAAATAGGTATAAATAGGACTGATTGGGTGATCATAGATTTATTCTATGCTGATGCTAAAATAAAAATAATCCATGGAGGTGCAGCACCGCTTGACTCTGTCAAGAGAAAAAGAGGCATCTGGGATGGATGGAGATGAGTTTTTAGGAATCGGGATCTCTCTGTCACTGCTGGACAGAGGCACAACAAACTAATGGGCACAGTATTTTTTTTATATATGGAAGTAAGCACAAAAAATTTTGGCTTAAACATAAATGCCCCTTAATAGCAGCCTGATATATAAAACCTATGAACCTATGAACCTATGAAGCAGATAACAGGAATTGGGAAGGACAGAGGATGAGAATGTTGGATGCAGAATAATTTGAGAAGCCATTGTATTTTTCTCATGCGCATTCTGGCATATGGAATCATAAGGACAGAGAAGGCAAAGAATCATAGACCTCTCAGGAATTCTCCTGCAAAGGACATTCTCTGTTTATAAAAAGTGAGGAAATGTTAAAGGTATGACTACAATTTCCATTGAAGAAGAAAATCTGTCATCAGAGAAGTGTCCAGAAGGTATCCCAGATTTAACGTGAAACCAAGATTGTTGAAAAGATTTATACTATGTTGCAATGCTGCTAGAGTATTCTGGCTACTTGATTATGAGATAAGGCAATCATCCAGGTAAGGGAATATATGAATATCTTGAAGTTTGCAATGAGTTATCACTGCAGCAAGTCATTTGGTGAAGACTTCTGTGGTGGTAGACAGAGCAAAGGGCAAATAAGTATGTTTAAAATGTAATTCTGAGGCAAAGAACCTCAAAAAGGATCTGCATTTTTTTTTTTTTTTTGTAAATGGGAATATGCAGACATGCATCTTTCAGGTCCAAAGTGAACAAAGGAAAAGAAAGAGGGTTGGAAGTGTAAATAATTTGAATTTTGAGATGATGAAAAAGATTTTTAGCTTGGAAAGATCTAAAACAAGCCTTGAAGTTCTTTCTTTCCTGTGACCAGGTAAATTTTATTTATTTATTTGACATTTGTTAACTGGGTTGGTCCAGCTGAGCCAAGGGCCCATTTTCAGTGGAGACCTGAGGAGAAAAACATCAATATGTGTACAAACATACATATACAAACATACAACAGATGTAAAATAACATAATGGTGCAAGGTACATTCCTGTAACATGAGGAGACAAGCCCGGTCTACAAGCATTAAGACACATTAATCCAATGAAAAATTTCCATTATGGAAATATGCGATGTAAAAGAGGTACAATCAGTATTTTGACAAAAGAGACATAACAAAGGTACAAGTTCCACCTGTGATGTATGAGTGTAAAAAAAAACACTGTTTACATATCAGAGAGTAAAAGAAAAAAGGAGATAGAATTCTAATAGAATAGTAAAAAAAAATTGGAGAAGATAAAATTCTAATGGAATAGTAGAGGAGTGAGTCCAAAAGAGAGAAAAACAATGATGTCATATAGGGGCTTGGCATGAGCAAGACCAGGTCTTTTGGAGATAGTGTTTTAACTCTCTTTTAAACTGGTGTTGTTGGGAGATATTTTTATATTAAGGGGGTCTGTTCCAAACATGTGCTACTGAGTATCTGTAAAGGGACTTTCCAATGTTCATTTTGGGTTTGGAGATGTCAAGATTGTTTTCAGTCATGCGGAGGTGTCGGGAGGGGGAGACGGGGGCTGTAGTAAAATACTAGGCTGGAGAGAGAGGGACAAGAACAGGGATTGTAGAGAACAGAATGTGTGACATATAATTGAGGAAGTAGTAGAAGATGGGATAATTCAAGCCATTAAAGCTTTTTTAAGGCGAGACAGTGATGGGTACTATGGAGAAGGTTAGTGACAAATCTGGCTGTTTTACTGTATGTTTGGTCTAGTTTGGACAATAGAGTAGAGTGAGTGTTTGTGAGAACAGGGGTAATGTAAAGTAGACATGGTAAGAGGAGTGACTGGGCTAGTGAAAGTATGGTATTAGGTGTAAGGAAAGTACAGTTGTGTACACTTACCATAAATGTAGATGTTCGAGTGTATTCACTGTTGCAGTCATCACATTTGAGTTATCCCTGCCAGGGTAGCCCTCGGCTGGCCCGAATACCAGAGGCTTAGTATTTCTGCGTCGGTTGCTGTCGCTTGAAGACTGACGTGAGGTAGTCAGCAGTATAAAGTAAGGCAGCTGACGCCATTACATCATTTTTTCTTGCCCTAACCTG
Source organism: Protopterus annectens (assembly GCF_019279795.1). Taxonomy (NCBI): domain Eukaryota; kingdom Metazoa; phylum Chordata; order Ceratodontiformes; family Protopteridae; genus Protopterus; species Protopterus annectens. The sequence continues at coordinate 320,683,087 of NC_056730.1, read as the reverse complement.
TCAGGAGCCCCAAGTAGGAGGCCAGGTTCTGGTGGAAGAAAACCACACCAATTGAATATAAATTCCAAAAATTCCCTTGTGAGTTAAGGAGAAGAACAGGTTAGAATGGGAATAAAAGGAGAAAGAGAAGAAAGGGGGATGGAGGGAGGGAAACCAGGACTGCAACAGTGAATACACTCGAACATCTACATTTACGGTAAGTGTACACAACTGTACTATGTTCTTCGTGTTTCATTGTTGCAGTCATCAGATTTGGGTTGATTCAGGAAAAGGGTGGAGGCAGTCAACACAACTAGGAGCTGGCTAGGATGCCCTGCAGGGCTGCAGAGGTAAACCCTGCCCTGGATTTGGAGAAGAGAGGCAGGTGGTAATGCTTGGTAAATGTGTGAACAGATGTCCAGGTGGCAGCCTCCATGATGTCCCTGGTGAGGAGTCCTCTGAGGAAGGTTGCAGAGGTGCAGGTTGCTCTGGTGGAGTGTGTCCTGACCCCCTTGGGGGGAGGCTTCCCATGCTGTTTGTAGCAGAAATGGATGCAGTGTGCTATCCATTTTGAAATGGTTTGTTTGGAGATGGCTTTGCCTTCTACCCCTGTAGCAAAACTACCAGCAATTGATCAGACTTTCTGAAGTATTTAGTCCTGTCAAGACAGAATCTGAGCTGTCTGTGCACATCTAGAGAGTGAAGAATCCTTTCCCCCTTGTTCTGGGGATTGGAAATAAAAGGTGAGTAAATGAATGGATTGGTTGAGAGCCACACTGGAAATCACCTAGGGCATAAAGGATGGGTTAGTTCTGAGGGATACCCTGTCTGCATGGAAAATGATGAAGGGTTCCATAGCCATGAGTGCTTGCAGCTCAGAGACTCTTCTGGCTGAAGTGATGGCCAGAAGGAAAAAGAAGTTATGTACCTACCATAACGTTCCATGTTAGTTGTCTTCTGCTCGCCTTCTTTTTTGCTGGCTGGGTTTGGAGCCGATCCTCGGCTCCGACTCGGCCATCTTCAAAAGCTCGAGAGCTGCTTACTGGCTCGAGGCCCCCCTATAACCCATGATGCCTGGCACTAGATACCAAGATCTTGTTTGCTAAGTCTAACTGCAGACATAGTAATAAAGGAATCCTATCCTAGAAAGCATAAATCCTACTGGAGAGCCTACTAGTCAGAAAGGAATAGCCAGAGAAGACTCAGCCAGTGAAAAATCAAGAAGAACTCTTCTTGGTCCACTAGGATAGGGGGATGGAGGGTGGGACGCAAGAAAGAAGGCGAGAAGAAGACAACTAAAATGGAACGTTATGGTAGATACATAACTTCTTTATGTTAAGTTGTCTATCTCACCTTCTATTCTTGCTGGTTGGGACAGCGTCCCTAGCACCTAAAAACCTGGGTGGCTCATCGGAAAAGACTCTTCAGAACAGTGGAACCAAAGTCATCTCTGCTCCTGGAAACCAAATCCAACTTGTAATGTGAAATTAAAGTATGTGGGTTGGCCCATGTAGTCGCAGCACAAATAGATTCCATGGGCAACCTAGCCTGAAAGGCCACAGAAGTAGCTAAAGCTCTGGTGGAGTGACCTTTTGGTTTAACTGGCAATTCTTTATTCCTCAGTTGATATATGTGATGACAGAAGTCAACCACCTGGATAAGGTTACTTTGGAGACCGGAAGACCTTGTTTACCTACTGCATAAGACAGGAAAAGTTTATCTGATTTTCTCATGTCCTTGGTTCTGTGCAAATAAAAGCGTAGCTGCCTGTGAACATCTAACTGATGCAACTTATATTCCGCCCTGTTGGAGTGGTTAGGGAAAAACACAGGAAGGTCTATGGACTAATTCAAGTTACTCTCTGAAGAGACCTTAGGAAGGAAGGACGGATTAGTCCTAAGAGCAACCCTGTCATTGTGGAACACGAGGTATGGGGGACGGACAGAAAGACCCTCTAGTTCCAAAACTCTTCTGGCTGAAGTAATAGCTACCAGGAAGAGGGTTTTCCAAGATAAGAACTTCAGCGAACAAGAAGCTGCAGGTTCAAAAGGGGGCAAAATTAGCGAAGTTGAAATCAACTTTAAATCTCACGGTGGTGGAGGATCTCTCACTGGGGGCCTGAGCAGAGTGGTTCCTTTGAGAAAGGCTTTACACAGCTTATGGGACATGATATTGTTTTCCGACAGGCCAATGTGAAAATTTGAAATTGCTGCTAACTGGACTCTAATTGTAGCTGAAGCAGAACCAGCATGGAAGAGTTCTGCTAGAAATTCCAAAATGGAGTGCACTGGGGCTGAAAAGGGGTCTCTGCTTTTTGCCTCTGCCCAGGAAGAAAAACGTTTCCACTCACTAGCTTAAGTTTTTCTGGTCGTAGACTTGTGTGATGACAAAAGGATTTCTCTCACAGATGGGAAAATATCTGGGAGCCTGGCTACGGTTGAAAGTGGAGCAACCAAGCTGTGAGCTGGAGAGTGTGCAGGGATTGGTGCAGCCCACCCGATTGATGAATCAGGAGATCTGGAACTAGGTCCAGAGTCCAAGGCTGTTCGAGAAGATAGGAGTGCAGGAACGGAAACCATATTTGTCGAGGCCAGTAAGGAGCAATGAGGATCATTTTGCAACCCAAAACGGCAGCCTTCTGAATCAATTTTGGTATGAGGGGGAAAGGAGGGAATGCATAAAGAAGTCCCTGGGGCCAATCATGGACTAGAGCGTCTCTGGGGGGATGCCCGGGGAGTGGAAGGAGGGAGAAGAAATTGCTGCACTTGTTGTTGAGGGGAGTTGCAAAAAGGTCGCAGCAAGGTTGGCCCCATCTGCGGAAGATTTGGTCCGCAACCACCTGGTTCAGAGACCACTCATGAGGCATGATAATTGCTTTGCTCAGTCTGTCTGCTATAACATTGGACTTCCCAGGGATGTGCGTTGCAATCAGAAACCGCTGGGAAGAGATCGCCCACTGCCAGAGTCTGAGTGCTTCTCGACATAGGGGGTAGGACCTGGTTCAGCCCTGCTTGTTGCTGTACCACACTATGGACATATTGTCCGTTTGAACTGCAATGGTCCCGGTAGGAAGAGAGTCCTTAAGAGCCTGCAACGCTAAGAGCACAGCCCTCATCTCCAAGACATTTATGTGCAGATGATACTCGTGGGGTTGCCAGGTGCCTCGGACTGTTCTGCCCTGATAATTCCCCCCCCCCACGAGATCAGAGAGGCGTCCGTGGTCACTGTAGCCACTGGAGGGGGAAGAACAAATGGTCTGCTGTGGAGCACTGATGTGGAGACCATCCACCACGCAAGGTGTTTCTTGCATGCCTGAGTGATCATAATCATGTAAGACATGGGAAGTTGCTGGAAGGACCATTGGGTGAAAAGAAGCCACTGGAGAATCCTCATGTGAAAGCAAGCTAGGGGAACAAGTACAATAGCTGCTGCCATGAAACCTAGCGTTTGAAGGACAAACCTGGCTTGAATCCTTTTGCATGCTAATAAAACCTAGACATGCTGACGAATCACTGAAACCCTGTCTGATGGGAGGCTCACTAACATGTCTTTGGTATTTAAATTTGCGCCTATAAAGGTGATAGATTGGCAGGGCAACAATGCAGACTTTTCGAAATTTATTGTGATACCTAGCCTGGAGTAAGTGTCAATGGTGCAGTCTCTGGCTCGCAGAAGGTGATGTCTGGTGGTAGCAGTGAGGAGCCAGTCGTCGAGATATGGAAACACCTGGAATCCTTGCCATCTCAGATGAGCAGTAACTACTGCCATACATTTGGTAAACACCCTGGGGGCTGTGGTGAGACCAAAGGGCAGAGCTCTGAACTGATAATGGCTGGCTCCCAGCCAGAAGCAGAGGAATCTTTGGAAGCATTTGTCCATTTTTATGTGGTAGTACGCATCCTGAAGATCTATGGAGCACATCCAATTGCCCTGACCCAGAAAGGGTAAAATGGACTGAAGCGTGACCATCTGGAATTTTTTTTCTTTGTACAGACTTGTTTAGTCTGCTGAGATCCAAAATGGGTCTCCAGTCCCCTGTCTTTTTTGGTACCAAAAAGAACCTTGAGTAAATTCTGGATCCTTGTTGGTCTGCTGGATGGCCCTTTTTCTTAGCAGTTTTGAGACTTCTTGCACTGCTTGGTCCCTTAGATTGGGTGGAACATCTGGAAGGGACTTGTATGACTTTAAGGGGGTGTGAACGAAGGAGATTCTGTAGCCTCTGGATATGACGTTCTGTACCCATCTGTCTTGTGTTATCTCTCGCCAGGCTCCTGGGTACAGTGATAGTCTTCCCCCGACTGCCTCCAGAGGTGAGCAGCCGGGCAACCCTTCAGGGATGCTGGGAGGGCTGGTCAGAAAAGGATTCTCTGCTGCCCTGGTTTTGTGGACCCCCTCTGCTATGAGGACGGCGTCTGTTATTGTTTCCTCCTCTGCCCCTGGAAGGAAACTCACCATGTGTCCGGCAAGGCTCCTTTGGATTTCCGGAACCACATCTTCCCATTCTTCTGACCCTTAGGATATGGTCTGGAGGGAGGGAAAAACTGGTCTCCTACTGCAGAGAGAGTCTTGCCATCCTGCTCACACCTGGTACGGGTATCTTTCACCTGTGATCCAAAGAGAGAGGAACCATCAAAGGGGGTGTTGGTGAAAGACGCTCTGAAAGGTTCCGCAAAGTTACATAGCCGCATCCAAGCGTGCCTCCTCAGGGCCATGCCTGTGCCTGCGGCTCTACTCGCACCATCAGCTGCATACGAAATGAGCCGCATGGAGGAGTTTACCACAGAATTAAGAGTCGCCAGCTGGGAGGCTGCCTCAGCCTGGGCCCCCTCAGCTGATGGATCTTGGAGGGTATCTCTAAGCTCTTTCAGGAGATCCCTCTGAAGACGGGTAAAGTGGCACAGGTAATTCAGGGACCGCATGAAAAAGGTCGCTGAAGAGAACATCTGCTTCCCATATTTGTCCATCGTCCTGGACTCCTTATTACGGGGATGGACAGATGAAGAAGTTTCAGCCAACTCCTTCTTTGTGGCCGCTGCTACCACCATGGCATCAATGGGGACACCCTTGGTCAAGAACTGTTTGTCCTGCGGGGCAGTAATGAATTTTGCAGGTCTTCTAGGGGTCGGTTCCACTGTGTCTGGAGCCGTCCACGCCTTTCGAGCCACCACAGACATCAATGGGTTGAATGGCGGACACACCCTGTAGGTGGAAGGTCAGGATCCAAACGCATCCAGGAATACCGTCTCATCCTCAGAAGGGCTTAGGGTAGTCCAGTTTCCCCTCTGCCTAAGCATCTCAAGGATGTCTGAGAAGGAGACATCTTCAGAGGGGGATTTTGGGGACCCTTCCGACTCCTCTAAGTCGGTATCTGATGTATTAGACTCAGGGGAGTCAACATGCTTCCTCTTGCATTTTCTCTTGTGAGGTGGCTCCTCTGAAAGATCAGGGGAGGCCTCGAAGAGGAGGATACACCCAAGGGGGTGTCCTGGAGTGCTGGATCCCCACGCTTAGGGTCTGGAAGAGGGGCAGAGGCTGACGCAGGCATCCTAGGGGGAGGAGCCAAAGGGGTCGATCGTGGGACTGACTCAGGGGCCAGCACACTCCTCATCACCTCGAGGGCGTCCCTGCCCGGATGCAGAGAAGGCTCAGGCACAGACGAAACCAAAAGCCCTCCCCGCACCGAGGGAGAAGCTCCGAGGCAGATGTGGGAGCCGAGCTCACCTGCACTGAAGCACAGAGAGGGAGAGCGGGGTCGGACAAGGGTCCGATGCCACTCGCCCCCTCGGAGCCGACGAGGGAGTCTCGGCGCCCAGATCCCTCCAGGGAAGGTACCATGGAAGGGATCGGAGCCGACGAAGGAACCAAAAGGGAGGGTATCGGCGCCGACAGTTCCACGACTCGAACCCCAACGAACTCCGACCTCAAAGGAATAGTCGGAGGAGGAATATCAATAGCTGTGGACGGAGCAGACTCCTGATGAGGAGGGCTGGACAACATTTTGTCAAGGGCCTGCGACTTCAAGAGCCTACTGACCACTCTTTCCAAATCATGGTTCGAAAGTCTAGAGGACCGAGAAGAGTGGGATGATCAGTGACTACGCTCCAATTGGAGCAGGGGCGACTGTGGAGCCGAATGTACTGACTCCAAAGAAGGAGACCTGGATTTCTTTCGACTCTCAGCCGGCTCCAAAGACAGTGTCGGAGCCGACTGGGCAGGAGGGACATCAGTTCCAGCCGGAGCCGAAATGGATTGTGTGGCTTCACCCAACGATGGCTCCGAACTGGGAGCCGATGGTTTAGGTGGCCTGGAAGATTTCACCAGCTGAGACTTCGGCGGTGAATCTTGGGGTTTAAGCAGACCCCTCAGAATCAATTTATTTTTGCACTCCTGCAGGACTCTTGGACTGAAGGCATGACAGATGGAGCAGGAGTCCTGCAGGTGCACAGCGCCCAGACAATAAACACAAGAAGTGTGACCACTGTCAGAGACACCTTCTGACAGCATGAGTCACACTTCTTGAATCCGGACGGTTTTGGATCCTTGGAAGAAAACCAAGGACACATTTTCACACAAAAGGTTAAGGTAACCGATAAAAAATATTAATACCCTACAGTTACCACAACCCACACAAGTACTACTACCACAAAGAAAAACAAACTTATCACTAACACTACAGGTTATAGAGAAAAAGTTTTTTTTTTTTAAAAAGAGATAGAAAAGAAAGGTTAACCTCTAACTCAAATGGAAAGAACCTTTCTGTGGAAAAGGGAGAGAAGGGGGGAGGGACTCTCTAATTTAAACAAGTTTCTTAGGAAGGGAAAGCTATTTAGAGGAAAAAAAAACTAACTACAATGAATAAAGTCTAACTAACGACTAATTCTACACTACAATACAGTAATTTTTACAGGAAAACAACAGTAATAAACAGTAATAATAAAGAAGCTTATACGACCTGAGCCAGTAGAACAACCTCGCAGCAGAATTGGCAAACAAGATCTGGGTATCTAGCACCAGGCATCATGGGATATAGGGGGGGCCTCGAGCCAGTAAGCAGCTCTCGAGCTTTTGAAGATGGCCGAGGATCGGCTCCGAACCCAACCAGCAAGAATAGAAGGAGAGATAGACAACTTAACATTGCTGTTTTCCAGGAGAGAAATTTTAGCTCTGCAGAATAAGCTGGTTCAAAAGGGTGCAGGGTGAGCTTTTCCAAAACAAAGTTAAGGTCCTAAGTTGGTGATGGTGCCCTTCTGTGTGGCCTCAAGTTGCTAGCCCCTCTTAGGAACTGTTTGATCAAAGGGTGTGAGAAAAGGGGCTGCTCAGTGGGAAAATGAGAAATAACAAAGGCATGAATTTTTACAGAGGAGAAAGGAGGCCACTGTGTAGTCGGTCAGCTAAGTAATCCAGGATGAGAGGGATGGAGGGCTGTGTCGTACCTTAGCCTGGATCCAGGTGTAGAACCTTTTCCATTTATCAGCATAAGACTTTCTGGTGCTAGGATGTTTGGCCTCACGGATAACATCCAGAACCTGTTTACTGAGGTTGGTGTGGGAGGCAAAGAGGTCGAACTTCAGGGTTCCCCATTTCTGAGTTATTAGGGTGAAGGTACGTCTGTTGAGCTGCCACTCATGTGAGTCCAGAAGATTTCTGCTTAACTGGTCTGCCAGAGAGTTGAGACAGCCTGGTAGGAATTGTGCTAACAGGTGTTGTTGTATGGCAGAGCCTGTGTGCCAAAGGGCCATGGCCAGTCTGCATAAAGGGAAGGAGTGAGTCCCTCCCTGCTTGTTGATGTACCACATCACAGTGGTGTCCATTTTGATCAGGAGAGCCCCTGGAGCAAGAAGGGGCTTGAAATCTATCAAGGCATACTGCACAGCCATCATCTCATTTTGATTGATGTGCAGAGTGGTTTGCTGTGGGCTCCATTGGCCCTGTATGCACCTGCCATCCAAATGGGTACCCCAAGCGTAGTCTGATGCATCTGTGGTGAGGGACTGGGTGGTGGAGGGGTGGGGAGAAAAGCATTCCCTTGTTGGGAGCATGCTGCTGCCCACCAAAGAAAATCTTTTCCAGGCAAGGAATTATAGGTAGAAGAGTTTCCATGTCTTGAAAATCTTCATAGGTTCATAGGTAGGTACTAGGCTATTGGCCGTAGGGCCTATATACACCTAGCCAAAAAGGTACCCTGGCTTTCTCCACCCACGAAAATTATTTTCCTGTGCCCCTGTCGAGCAGAGCCACAGAAGTGATCCCCAAGGTGAATTTCATATTTCCCATCCAGTCATCAAGATTTTTCTTGAAGAGTGCTAATAAGGAGCTTTGTTTGATATAGATAGGTAGTTTGTTCCAGAGTATGGGAAGTCTCTGGGCCAGGAATCTATCCCTCCAGCATGTTCTGTTTATTATGGTGACAAGGTTTAGGTCCCTAGAGCATGTAGCTCGGAGGGATTGGGATCTCTTCAAATGGAGCATGTCCAACAGCTCTGGGTTTGACATAGCTTTCTATGTTAGGCAGAGATCGCCTCTGAGCAGGCGATATGTGACCGAGTAAAGCTGAAGATTTTTGAGACGGTCTGTGTAAGGCATCTGTTTGAGACTGGTAATCCTCTTTGTGGGGTATTTATGCGGCCTTTCCAGTTGTTGTAGAGGTCTTGTGAGGTACATACCAAAAGGGGCATTGTACTCTATAATGGGTCTAATGAGTGACGAGTAGAGGGGAACAATGACCTCCTTTTTCCTAGATGAGAAGCCTTTTGTGATGAGGTGTGCCATGTAGAAGGATTTCCTGACTACTGTGACAATGTGATTATCAAAGGAGAGACTACTGTCCACCTGTGGCCCAAGGTCTCTTATCACACTTTCGGTGTTAAGTACACTACCACCTATGTGGTAGCTCGTGGGCACAGAGTTTTTACCAAAGGGGATGACAATACACTTTTTGGCATTAAGCTTGAGGCCATGGCTTTGGCACCAGGCATCTGTCTCAGTGAGGTCCTTTTGTAGAATGTCCACATCGTTAGGAGTTTTGATTATGGCTCCTAGTTTGCAGTCATCTGTGAACTTCATTAGCCAAAGACCTTCTGTGTTAGCCTGTACTTCAGAAAAGTAGACACCAAACAGGAGAGGACCTAGGACTGAACCCTGTGGTACTCCACTTATCACTGGTCTGAAGTGGCATTTGAAGTCTGCTACTTTCACAGTGTGGGTTCTGTCAATGAGCCAGTTGGCAACCCATCTTGTGACATAGGAATTTATACCTAGTTTAGTGAGTTTATCTATAATTCCAGAGTGGGGGATGGTGTCAAAAGCCTTGGCAAGATCTAGATTGCCTATGTGAACCACCTTACCCTTGTCTACGGCTTTGATGACTGCTTCAAAGACGTCTATCAGATTTAGGAAACATGATCTGCCTTTTACAAACCCAAACTGGGTGGGGTCCAGAGTTTGGAGATTACCAATGTCTTTGTTTACAAGTTCCATGACAATACGTTCCATGGCCTTGCAGACCAGGCACATTAGGCTAATGTGGTGGTAGTTCCCGGGGTCCGTGCTGGCTCCCCCTTTGTGGAGTGGGATAACTGTCAGTGTGCACCATTCAATGTGCACAAAGCCTGTGATGACACTATGACTGAAGATGGTGCTTAGGTGCGGTGCCAGTTCATTCTGTACTTCATGTAGAATGCAGCCTGGGATGTTGTCAGGTCCCATGGATGCTGTATTCTTGGCTTTGGAGAGTGTGTTTTTTACCTGTGCAGCCGTGATTACAGGAACTTTGCATTCTTCCAGTATAGAGAGGGGCCCTTTAGGGGTGAGAGGGGGGTAAAGTTAGCACTGAACCTATCTGCCAGGATGCTGGCAATATCAGTTGGTTCTGTATATTTAGTGCCATTGTGCTGTAACTCAGAGCAGATCTGAGTGTTGCCATTGAGATTCTTGACATACATAAAGAATGCTTTGTGGTTGTCTTTAGAATCAGTGGCGATTTTGTTTTCGTAAGTAGCTTAGGAGGATTTTATGAGAGATCTGCGCTTCTTACTGAGGCTGACCAGGGAGTTCCTCCAATCATGGGATTTTTACTCTTTTTTGCAACAGTTTCTTTCTTCTATTGTAGAGTTTGTTTATGGCAGGGGACCACCAGATTGGCTTCCTTTTTTTAGAGGATAGCATCTTGGTTCTGTTAGGGATAGCACGATCCATGCACCTGTGTAAGTGCTTATAAAGTGCATTTGTGTAGGATTCAGCAGTCGTACCTCTATTGTCTGTCTGCATGGGTGTCATGAAGTCTGCCACTTCTGTCTTAAGTAGGGTTACCATACGTCCGGGTTTCCCCAAACACATCCTCTTTTTGGGCTCTTATCCGGGCGTTTTTTGAAAATTCTGCGATCTGTCCAGATTTTTCAAAAATTCAGGCAAATTGCAGAATTTTCAAAAACCAGACATCCCTATTTCAGTGGGATTGTCCCGGGATCGACAGTCCAATCCTGAGTTCTGCACTGCCGGTTACAGTCCCGGCAAAACAGCCTCCGCTTTGTTTTTTTTTTTATTGGCCCATATACCGGTATACCAGCCAATCAAAAAATTGCAAAACGGAGCTCTGTTCAATGCGGAACTGCTTGATGTTTCGCATTGAACAGAAGAGGGCCCGCTGTGTGAGTTTTTGATTGGCTTGTATACCGGTATACGAGCCAATCAAAAAAAAATTGAAAAATGGAGCTCTGTTCAATGCGGAATTTCTTGATGTTCTGCATTGAACAGAAGAGGGTCCACTGTACGAGTTTTTGATTGGCTCGTATACCGGTATACTAGCCACTGATGTTCTGCATTGAACAGAAGAGGGTCCGCTATGCAAGTTTTTGATTGGCTCGTATAACGGCATACGGTCCAATCAAAAATCGCCAAACATGGAGCTACTTGTCTTTAATGCGGAACTGCGATGTTCCGCATTAAAGACTAAAGACCTTTTTTTTTGGTCTTCACCTAGTGTGAAAGACCTTTTGTCCTGACCCGGCCAATCAAGAATCTGGCAACCCTAAAAGAGGAATATATGCTGGTATAATACCAGCACGTATTTTTTCATCCTCTTTTTCCTATAACCAAAAGACTCTTAAGAAGCGTGAAGTTGGCTTTGGAGACATTTTTTATGGCGGTTTCCCTAATGGGGGGTGGGGGCGGAATGCGGATGTCTAGAGTGATTAGCTTGTGTTCGGATCTGACCAATGAGGAATTGACCTTTGGTGTGGAACTCCGGTCGCCCATGTTGGTAATGACCAGGTCTAGGATATTGCTGCCCCTGGTGGGGGTGAGGATAAGTTGATCCAAGGTGTTGGAATTTATGAATTCCAGAAAACGTTGAGTTTTCCCAGTTAATGGTGGAGTAGTTGAAATCACCCATTATTAGGGTGTTGGGTTGTACCCTAATATTTTCCAGTGTATGAAGAAATGAGGAGTGGGAATCCTGCGGCATGGTGGGGGACCTGTAGCTAGTTACAATTTGGATTGTGGTCTTGCCCAGAGTTAGTTGCACTTGGATCATTATGCTGAGCAACTAGCCTGGAGGTGTGGATATCCTTAATGAATATGGACACGCCTCTGCCTTTAGTGTTTCGGTCCAGGTTAGGTGGTCGAAAGGTGTGGTATGAATTATAGCCTGGTAATGCAGGGGTGCTCTCTGGAGCCTTGAACCAGGTCCCTGTTACTGCACAGATGTCAATGTTTTCCATTTTAAGGAGGGCCTCGAGTGAATGCATTTTGAGGTTCAGACTTCTAGCATTGAGTAGCATTACCCTCAGATTTTGCTTGCTTGTACCTGTTATGGTGGTGAATTTGTCATTTGAACCTTGCCTAAAAAGGCACTATAGGGGTGGCAAGAGCCTTAGCCAGTATCCAGAATCCCAGGGGTGACAGATGCAGACCATCTCTGGCATAACATCAAGGTCTGTTGATCATGTCATCCCAGGCAGACAGATACTGAATCCCCTTAGACTGACACCAGAAGCTTAATTGTTGAAGTCAATCATTTTGTCCTTGTACTGTGGTATCATTCTGGGTGATGGCAGGATGCTACTCAGGGCTAGGGTCATACCTGCCTGGGCTACCAGATCAGAGAGCTCCTCCAGGTCTCTTTTCATGTAGTCCAGAGAGGTATGTCTCAGGTCATTCACACCAATATGGACAATGACAGAGTCATATCTCTACTTGTTGTGGAGTGATCTGAGAGTATGCATTATATGGCAGATCCTGGCACCCGACAGGCAGCTGACAGTAACTTTCTTCTTGTTTAGCCTGGTGAGTGGAACATCAGTGTGCCTGACTATAAAGTTACCTATGACTACAGTGTTGGGTACATTGTTATGCCTTATGGGCTGTGGTTGAGTGGCACACTGAGTTTGTGGGCTATGTGTCATTTAGGTTGTGTTGGGGGGTGGAGGTTGCTTGCGTTTCTGCTTTGGAGGTCTCTGTTGCTTAAGCAGATTTTTCTTGAGAGCCTCCGCGAGTGTAGTTGTGTGTTTTATGTTTCTATGTGTGTGTGCTTTGGTGGTGTAGGTTTTGAGGGACTATGTGATGAGTGTAGTGTGGTGCAAGTGTTTACCTTCTCTTGACTGTCTAGTCCAGTTTTGGCTGAAGAGAGCTTTACTTCCAGTTTGCTATATAAGTGCATCTCTCACAAGTTGTAATGTCGGGTGGTAGGAGGAGAGGGTTGTCTGTGTACATGAGGCAATTGCTGCATTGCCCCAAAATGCCCAGATTCATCAGGTAGACAGGAGAAAACACTGTGAGCTGACCCTTAGACATGCCTGGATAGGTGCTTATTTATTAAGTATTAGAAACTGTTTTCCTCTAGACAAGTGAGGAAAGTTGAGTGCTGTAGTAATTTGTAGCTTATTTAGTGCTTACAATGAGTTCTGAACAAGTGCCAAACTCAAAGAAACAGATTTGAGTACTAAAACTAAAAACTGGCTAGTTCTAAGGGAAAATTTCAAGAGCAGACTTTATGGCGCTAGGAATAGTTTAACCCTAGCTAAGCGCCAATGCATAAAATGTATTTTTTTTTTAATATAACAGTACCAAATGAGCAAACTGAGTTAAACAAATTAACCAATTAACCAATAAAAAGCTAAAAACTGAGCCCTGTTCCAGCAGTCTTTCATCAGACAAATTCTAACTGCACACTCCTGCCACTAGGGTGCAGGGGAACTTTCTCCAAAAAATGGTCTGGACTAGTGCTCAGCTAGATTCAGCAGGTCTGAATTTAGTCTATGCTACAGCAAACAAGGCATACTAATTTCAGAAAGAAACAGTTCAAATAAGCAGGCACAATAAGCCTTTAACCAAAGACTCCCAGCTCAGAAGGGCAGAATCTACCCTCTCCTCCCACAAGAGTGCCGACCATACCTTCTTAATGTAAAATAACTGGCCTGAAGTCCTAGTGCTTAAACCAGAACTAATACACTTTTTGAATAACAGACCATAAGCCTTCAATCAGCAACTTCCAACTTAGAAGGATGTAAGCACCTGTCCTGCCACAACAGTGCAAACCACAAACCTTCTTAATGTAAAACAATTGGTCTGAAGCCCAAGTGCTATAGCAAAGGCTTAGAATAACAGTTACAATTTAATCAGGCTACTGACAAGCAGTAATAAATGCAGCAGAATAAATGCATTTAAGTACTTTTAAGAACAAGCAGCAAATGCAAAATAAAGTAATAAAGTAGGTAGAAATGCAAATACAGTAAAAGCAGATGAATAAAGTGCAATTATTTTTTTTATATATAACAATAGAAAACTAGCAAACTGATTTAAACAAATTACCCAATTAACCAGTAAAAAAGCTCAAAACGGAGTCCTGTTACAGCAGTCTTCAATCAGACAAGTTCTAACTGCACACTCCTGCCACTAGGGTGCAAGGGGAACCTTCTCCAAAAAAGATGGCCTGGATTACTGCTCAAGTTATTCAAACAAAGCTAGATTCAGCATACTTGAATCTAGTCTATACTACAGCAAACAAGGCACACCAATTTCAGAAAGAAACAGTTCAAATAAGCAGGCACAATAAGCCTTTAACCAGAAATTCCCAGCTCAGAAGGGCATAATCCAGCCTGTCCTCCCACAAGAGTGCAGACCACAAACCTTCTTAATGAAAAATAACTGGCCTGAAGCCCAAGTGTTGGCACCAAAGGCTATTTAGGTACCATTGAAGTTTCCTCATATACAGTTAGGCATATGGAATGAGTAGTATGCAAGATGCCATGAACCCCAGAGCTTGCAGGATCTTCCTTGCAGTTAGCTGGGGCCTGGTGGCTAGCTGAGAGAAGTAGGCTGTCAGGAAAATGTGTTTCTCTGGAGTAAGGTATGCCATCTGGGATGCTGTGTCCAGACTTGTTCCCAGGAATATTATCCTTTGTGTGTGCACCTGTTTGGATTAATTTTCATTGATTGTGTACCCTAGGGAAGTTAGTAGGGTCTTTACAAAGGTGAGGTGTTTGAGCAGCTTTTCCGGGCTGTCTGCCTGAATAAGGCAGTCTTCTAAGAATTGGTAAATCTGAATATTTCTTTGTCCGCAAAAGGCAATGGCTGGAGCCAGACATTTTGTGAAAACTCTGGGAGTAGTAGATAAGCCAAAGGGAAGCACAGAGAACTGAAAGTGTTGAGATCCTGCCCTGAATAAGAGATATTTCCTGCATGATTCCCTGATAGGAATGTAGAGGTAGGTCTCTTTTAGATATAGGGTGGCTTGCCAAGTGTCCTTGGAGAGCATGGGTAGCAGCCGCTAGAGGGTGAGCATTTTGAATTTTGAGATCACTAGGAAGGTGTTTAGAATGGATAGATCGAGGATGGGGTGGCAGGTGCGCTCTTTTCTGGGCACCAGAAACAGTCTGGAGTAGAAACCTTGACCTCTCTGTTCTGCAGGAATGCGCTCTATTGCCCTCATAGAGAGCAGGGAAAGGATTTGCTTTTGAGTCTCTGCCCACTGATTTGGAGGTAGATCTGGGAACCCTTTTGGGTTGGAAGGGTGTAGAAGGAAAATTTGTATCCCTGAGACACAATGTTCAGAACACAGTGGTCTTTGGTAATGATGGTCCAGGTGATTGAGTGAAAGGAGAGTTTTCCTCCTAGGGGTAAGTGAAGGTGGGCAGAGGGAGGGGGTGGAGGTGGTGAGTCATTGTGAGTTCTTACCATAAGGGGGTGGCTTAGAACTCCCTGGTTTTGAAGTGGAGGTAGTCCACTAGTTAGATCTCTGCATTCCCTGGGTCTGCTGTCTGGGGGGGGTCTACTTCCATGAGACCTCTGCTGGGCGGGTTTACTGGGAGCAGGAAAGGACCAGTGCTTGGAGGGACAATGCCTGCTGAACTTAGGGGACTGGACCTTCAAGAAATCCTTAACTGTTTGCATAGATTTTGTTTTTTCTTCCATATTTTTTAAGACCTCTTCTGCCTTAGTGCCAAATAAGTTATCCTTGTGCAAGAGAGCATCCAACAATTTAGATTTGACATGGTCTGGCAGGGGCTGTTCCTTAAGCCATGCATGCCTTCTAATGACAGATCTAGTGACTGCTGCCCTGCAAGAAGCTTCTAGGGCGTCAAAACCACAGTGCAAGGTGTGTTTAGTTACTTGATTTGCAGAATGCATTAAATCTTGTAAATCTTTAGATTCTGCCCAAGCAGGAAAGGAAGACATTTTTTTATTTAAGGAGTTCCAAGGTATGTTTCTGAAATTTCAGCATATGGAACTGACAATTTAGTGCCCTGATAGCAAAAGTAACCGAGGTGTATACTTTTTTATCCCATCTGTCCAATGCTTGTGAATCCCTGTGTGAGGGGGTGGGATTCTTAGCAGAGGTTGCTTTAATCCCTTCTGGCCCTTGAGAAATGACCTCAGGGTCAGCTGTAGGATTTTTAAAAAGATATTTGTGTGAGTCAGGGACTCTACAGTACCTGTCTGGTTTTCTGGGAGCAGGTGGAAGGGCGTCAGGAGTCAAGTTGGATTTGAGGAAAACATCCTCCACAACATCCAGGACTGGGGGGATGGCGAAGGGTCTGTGCTGTGGAAGATCTAGGAATTCCTTGAGTCTCTTTTTAGAGTGAGGGTAGTCCTGACTCTCCCATTGGAAATGCTCCCTTAAGGTATGCAGGGTTTCCCCAAAGGAAAAATCCTCTGGGGAGAGGCTGAAGGAATGGAATCCTCTGCATCAGAATCCTCATAAGTGGAGAGGGGTTGCATGTCTTCATATTCAGATGCATCAGATTCATCTGACTCTTGTTAAGACAAACCAAAAAACACTTGGCCACAGGATAAGGATCCACAAACGATTTCCACTCACTAGTAGTAAAACACGTATCTAATAAAATTCCACCTTCAAGCGATAAAAGCACAATAGGAACACAGTAGAGTTAAGTGCTTTCACCCAGTCCAAATACCAGGCTTCCTCAGAACTCTTAACAATGTAATTAATCCCTTTAAATAGCTTAAATTACAACATGTGACAGCCCTTCCCCACCAAACAAATTTTTAAACACATACATCCCTGTTTTGTACAGGTAAGACCTGGTCCACTTGTTTGAAAACATTAAAAGTCAATGAATCATAATAACAACAAATGAAAAATGACTTCACAACCACAAAGTGCGAATGACTACATGTGTATATATAAATAACGTATATAATTTCTACACCAAAAAAACAATCAATGCTCATAATAGTTACAGTTTACAATATAAATCGTAATTTGGCAGCTCTTAATTTTAAAAAACTGCCGATGTTAATATTATCGTTTACTCCTGGGGCTTTTCCAGCATCTAATTTGAGTTGCCAAAGTAACTCCCTGTATTCCAATTTGGATTCACAACTACCACCCCGGGGGTCCATACAAACCCGCATGCTGGACTCTGAAAGGCTCTCGGTAATGGCCTACAAATCAGCAGAAGCGGGCATCAGAGGCTGCAAAAGTGCCTCAATGAGTACCGGAGAACTGATGACTAGCTTAATGGAAGCATCGTCAGTAGGTTTGGACCTGTGCGGTCTGTCTCTGTCTTTATCTTTATGTTTTTTTGAGAAGATCTGCTGTTGGATGGCTTACCGAAGCCATATCGGAATTTGAGGACTGTAAGTGAAAATATCTGGCTACAAAAAGGGCCCAACGATGGATAGTTCTGGCACTGAACAAAGCACAGAAGTGACAAAAAGGGGCATCGTGGTCTGGGCCTAAAGAAGTGATGCAGTAAGAGTGGAAGTCTTGGTGTGGTATTTGTTTTCCACAGGCAAGACAATTATTAACTTTTTCTGACATTGGTTAGTGCAAGAAAAAGGATCCCCAACGGGGTACTTAGCTTTAGAAATCTTCAACTTCAGTTTGGTAGCCGACTGTTACTCCTGCGAACTGCTTCTGCTTCAGGCTCCATGGCAAGAAAGACTGATGTAATGGCGTCGGCTGCCTTACTTTATACTACTGATAACCTGACGTCAGTCTTCAAGTGACAGCAACCGATGGAGAAATACAAAGCCTCTGGTATTCGGGCCGGCCATGGGCTACCATGGCAGGGATAACCCAAATGTGATGACTGCAACAGTGAAACATGAAGAACATTTTCCAGTTTCTGTAAAGTAGTCCAAGTTTCTGGTGGGTTTTCTTTATGCATTGCTGGATGTGCAAGTCAAATTTTAGTTCATCGTCGATTATGGCACCAAGTAATTTGGTATGAGGTTCAGCTTTAATGATGGTATTATTAAGGGAGGTGATGACAAAGGAGGATTTGTGTTGTGCCAGTGTTCTAGGAAAGAAGAGAAGGAGTTTTTTTTTTTTTTAGGATTTAATACTAGCTGATTACTGGAGAGCCATGTTTCGACAGATGAGAAGGTATCCTGAGTGAGTATTAAAAGACTGGGAATACTATGGGAGGTGGAGATAAGTGTGGAAGCATCAGCATACTGCAATATAGTAGAGAGTTTACAGGCAGTATGTAGTTTTTTGAAAACATTGAATAAGAGGGGGGGGCCCAGAATAGATGCTTGAGCTGCTCCTGTGTTGACTGGTAGGAACGGGGAGAAGACAGTTTGCCAGTGAACAGATTGTTGCCTATTGGAGAGGTAGTTGGAGAACCAGTTTACTGCGGAGCTGGAGAGGTTGAGTTCTGACACCTTACTTAGGAGTTTACAGAGTGAGACACTGTATCAAAAACCTTTGAGATCAAAGAATAAGCAGAAGATGATCATACATTATCATCACGGGTCTTGGCTACTGTTTGTGTGAAAGAAAGTAATGCAGTGGATGTACTGTGGTGGGGCCTACAACAGTGCTGGTTGAAGGTTAGTAGGTTATTGTCAAGCAGGTGCTTGAGTAACTGGGTATATATGCATTTCTCAAGAATTTTGGAGATTGGGGACAAAATGGCAATGGGCCTGTAATTAGAAGGGTCGGTGAAGTTTCTGCTCTTTTGTAGAGGGATTGTAAAGAAGGATTTCCATATGGCAGGGACACAGGCTTCATTAATGGATCTATTTACTAGAATAGAGACAGGGTAGGCAATACATTCTGCAGCAATCTTGAGAAAGTAAGAAGATAGTTTGTCAGCAGAGGGGGAGCAAGGTTTGAGTTTGAGCAAGAAAGATTTGATGTAAGTGGTGGGAACTGGCTTAAATGAAAAGCTACTGAAAGGTGTTTTGTTTGGGGATGAAGGAGGGGTAGAGGAAGTGTTATTAGTTTGAGTTAGTTTTTGGATTGTATCTATAAAGTAGCTGTTTAGTAGATTGGCTGTTTCAGTAGCAGTGTTATGGGGGAAGGGGTTGGGTGTGGTAGGGTTGCCAGGATAAATAAATGTATTAATGGTTGTCCAGAATTTTTTTGGATTATTCTGTGGGTCTGATTGGGTGGAGCAGAATAAATTATTCTTATTGTTAACTAGTTCAAAGTCTGCAACAAAAGTCTTTTCCTATTGTACTGGCTCTGTGACTCCCTGATGAAATTCTGAAATGATCTATAGCAGAAGAGGAAACTGGTCTAGTGGAGGCTGAGGAATCCCTTATGGAACAGGAGGAAATGCCCACTAGAGTTTGTAACCCTGATTAATAATGCTTAAGAGCCTGTGGTTACTCACTGCCACACATGAAGGCAAACAGGACAGATTTGCTGCAATTTTTAGAGGAAGACTGGGTTGGTAAGGAGAGGGGTGATGTAAAGGGTAACACGGTCATAAGCTTTTTTCTTTTAGAAGAAGAATCCTTGGGATACCTCAGCTTTCTTTTTAGCATTATGTTGCCATTTCTTTTTGAACTTCTGTTTCAGAGATTTTTGCTGGCCTGATTTTAAAGACTTACAAAAATGAGCATAGGTTAGAAAAGTAGCTTCTTTGGTACACAGGAATGGGAGATAAAAATAACTGCTTAACCATGTCACTAAGTTTTTTTTTGAGTAATTTTGCCGAGAAATTGCAACATGAAAGAACTTTTGTCCTGAGGGACACAACATTTACACTTTGACATCCTCTGGAAATGTCTGAAGTATTATCCAGGCATGTCTTCTCATGACTGTCCCTGTAGTAGCAGCATTGAAAACAGCATCTACAGCATTTAAATGAACGTTTAGTTACCTGATATAGTACATTCATGACTGTAGTTACCCTCAGAATTTGGAAGGCTATCTAAGGATTGTGCCATATTAGAAAAAATGGACAAGAGGTACTTAGGCATAACAGTTTGGTAGTTTATGGTCTTGAAAACTAAGGTGCAAAAAGTATAAACGTTTTTTGCCATATCTATTGGCTGTCTTTATTTTTAGAGACAGGATTATAGGAGATAGCTCAGGTACCTCTCCCTGCATCTTAAGAAATACTGACATGATTAGCAGAGGTGTTCTTATAAATGAACCAATGGGCAACTGGGTCCCTACAGAACCTTTCAGGCTTCCTGGGAAAGGACAAGAAGAAGCAGGGAAAGAGGACTGAATAGCTTTGAAGAATCCTTGAGTGAAATCCTCCTGACTCCCATTTTGAGAAAGGGTAGAAGGATGGGACAAATACTTGGTCTTTAGAATGCTCTTTTTGAGAGTGGTAAAGACATATAGTTTTTGGCACTGAAGTCAAAGATCTGACTTCCATTAGCAACCTACCACTGTCTTCCTTCACCAGCATCTGATCTATGCCTCTCTCGCCCTTCAACAGGATAGTTTATGGTTCTCCCTTCCTAGAAGACTCCACCAGATGAACAGTCTGTTGGGACTTACAAGGGTCATGCGCTATAGTGGCCTCCAACTGGGAAACACTAAAGGCCCTCAGAGAAGCATACCGATGGACTGAGGGTGCATAATCACCGAAGTGGAATTATCAGCCACAGAGTGTATAAGAGAGTTGGACGTACAGGTATCATCACTCATCTCTCGTCAACCCTTTTTTTTTTTTTTTAAGCTGAGGTGTGTGGTTCAGAGATATGATAGCTCATACTAATTATCTCAGGTGTCTGTTTTCAAGAAACACATAAATGGAGTTTAATCTTCTTCTAACAGTTCTCAGAATGAAAGACAGGCAAACAGAACATGATATGACTTTGAGACTTCCCCCAAAGAAAAGGCACAACTTGTATGAGATATTACACAGAAATTGGTATCCACAACTGCACTTGCCCTTTCTGACAGACATAAGCCAAGATTTTAAACATATCTCTAGACAAAAAGGAAAGGCCCCCAAAGGTGTACTTATCAGACTGAAGACGAAGTAGCTGAAGCCGAACACCCATACTACGAGTTGCAAAGCTGGCAAAAATCTGTATAAGCATAGTGACAGCATGAACGTTCTCAGTTTTGGCATCTCCATACATTCCCTCCTATAGTAGCATGTCTTCTCATGCTAGGGGTGGACATATGGCATGCACGAAGAGCCTGAAGCTTTGCAGACTGACTGGATGTATGGTATCCTTGGTAGGATATGTCCAATACTGTAATGGCTACTACAACAGTGACTCAATGAAGTATGTCGGCAACTCTCAAACCTTCTTATAACAGTCATTTTCTACTGGCTGGATTTGCTCCCTCATTTGTCCCTGCAGCTCTTAACTCTTCTTATACTCGATCCAGTGCAACTGAGGTAAATATAACCATCTTCCCTATTCACACAAATGGGCTCAGACTTGTGGTTTTCAAATATGTACTCTCAGAATGTATTTTCCATCTCAGTAAGGTAGAACAGACACACGGTGGTGGTGCTGCAGTAGCGTTGTCGCCTCACAGTAAGACACTGTCCGGTTCGATTCTCAGCTAGAGCGTCTTCTGCGTGGAGACATGCATGAATGGGCGTACCTTTGTTGAAGGTTGTGCGTCAGGCTTGGCAAGCCGGTATGTAAAAATTGACTGCCAATCATTAGCAGACCGGAGTTCCGCTGTGGCGACCCCTAACCGGGAAAAGCCGAAAGACACACACAGTAAGGTAGAACAGACATCTGATATCTCTGGTGTATATTTGAGATATTTGTGGAATAAGTGGATAATAAAGTCACAGCAATTCTTCTGTTGTTGCAGCAGCTACAAGAATTTCACCTAGGAGAAGATAGTACATGAAAAGTATTGCCTCTCATGCATCACTGCACTGTCTCTCACACACACACTGGAAACTGAGTGGGCATGCATGGTGGATCTTTGTATTTCTCTCTCTCCCTTTTTACTGCACAGAGGCTACACGAGGCCCAGCCAACCTTGATAAGCTATTAGAAATACAGAGTCAAAAGGGAAGGCAAGAAGAGTAAAACCAGAAAACAAATGTTAGCTGGGACAGCAGAATATAGAGAAACAAGAAATGTGAGAATCAATTTAAGCTGAATATATCATTACAACTGTATTAGTAATAAAGCATGTATTCTCTTTGGGATGTTTGACACCAAAATATCCCATCTTTTGATCTGACACTTGGTTTTTGAGTAGTCATTTCCTATCATTCAATGTTTCTCATTTTTTGAGTAATTATTTCACATCTGTTTCTCAAAAAATAAGGAAAGTGAGAACAATTAAATATTTAAAGTTGTTTTTGTCACATATAAAATGGTTATCACTTGCTGATTTGCTCTGAAGGAAACTAGTTATCGCTAATTTACAGTACCTTATCTGCATTTACTTTATATTCTGAAATGCTGCCTAATTCTGTAAGATATCCAAGCTATGAAACAACGAAATCCAGATTTGTTAACTAAAGTAAGAGACAATCTATAAAACAATGAGGTGTTAAAAACTATGCCTGCTAATGTACCAGTCTGAATTACTGATTGCCTGTGAAGGGGTGGGGTTAACTAAAGTGCAAAAAGGGCAAAGATAAATAAAGGAAGACCCTGCCTACCTGTTCTGTTTAGCAAATAATCTCAATCGGTATATCTTTTATTTTAATGTGCGATTTAGAGTGTTCAAATAGCACTGTTAAAACCAAGGTAATCAGAAAATTATAATTAAGTAATACTTGAGATTTTACTGGATCAGATGCTTTTCCAGTTGAAAGAAATTATTTTCATATAATTGTAGCAAAAATGTAATCTAGATTTTATAACAGAAATCACTGTACAAAAAAAGAAATGGGTGTTTTTCAGTTTGTGTGAAAGACATCTGTAATTTTTTTCAAGGACACTGAAAATGATTTGCCATTTAATGCTTTTCTATTCATTGCTTTAGTAACAAAAAATGCAAATTATTTTGAGTGAAAACTGATTTAACATTTGAAGTTGTATTTAGGGAACTGTGATAGCAAATCTTATTAAAATGTTTGAAGGGGGGTTCACTATATTTGAAAGGTACTGTCCTTAAATTTGGAGCAAAACGGCAGAATGAAGCACTATACCTAGATTAAAGATGCAAACATTTTGTGGACACATGCCTACAAATCAAAATGTCTTAGCAGAAAGCACAGGCAGTTCTTATGGCAGCAACTTTTAATTTTATCTACTTAAAAGTGTACTCGCGGGGCATCTTATGGTCCCCGTCATCACTTGCCTAGTATGTCCCTATGTTCTGTTTAAAACATGTTTTTAATTTAATTTAAACATATGCTTGCTATACTAGATGTTTAGTTTCTTGGACATTCTCTGCAGGCTGCTTTTATAATAGTAGTAAATATTACTGCCATGCTCTTAAAGTGTTATAATGCTTTCTGTAGTCCCCATTGTTATAATATCTAAGGTGCCTCTTAACATTATTTTTTTCTTTGGGTCTCCAACACACACAGTTTCTGACATCTACTTATGTCTTTCAAAACCTCTGTTTATTCTGCCTTCTGTGCAGCTGACAAAATCCTGTTATGAGGGCATCTTGTGTCACCTCCATTGTGAATTTGCTTACCAACATTCAGGCTGAAGGCTGGTAGGCAGGCATCATGCATGGAGCGAGTGGTGAGGATCTTACGTTTGCAGGGGGTAGGGAAGTCATAACTGAGACAAAGCCTGGATTTGACGCAATGCAAATCACTGTGTATGGAAACAAACCTAATTAGCCACCATCACCACCTCCACTACTGAACAAAGGGTATCTTGCTTTACAGTGGGGTAATGCCTACCAGACCCTATCATGATGTACCTGTCTACAAGCAGAAGCCCAATCCCTCCCTCCAAGGATTGATGAACTGCCTCTACCCATTCATGACAACCCCCATAACCAAGCTCCACCAGCAACAAAGTCACTAAATGAACTAGATTCATCTGATCTGCAGTCAGGGTGTCATCACTCGACACCATGGAGCTGTTGGGCTTAAATAAAAGTTATTCACACACACACACACACACACACACACACACACACACACACACACACACACACACACACACACACACACAGACACACACACTACTTGCTAACTGTCTAGCTCTGTGTGAAACATCATCCTTCTCCACCATATGAGTGAGGGCTGATC
>NC_056730.1:320624247-320651747 GCF_019279795.1 Protopterus annectens | reverse complement strand
CCTCCCCGCAGTCGAGTGGCATTCGAAAGACGTGCGTAGAATGGGCATGCCTTCGTTGAAGGCTGGGCGTCGAGCTGGCACCTTGGCAGCCATAAAAAAATCTACTGCCAATCATTAGCGGACCGGAGTTCCACTGTGGCGACACCTAATCGGGAATAGCCGAAAGAAAAATAACAACACACATATACATATCTGTTCATCTAGACATCCACTGGGGCTTCCTAACTGGTACACCAACTACCCCAACATACAATGTAATTCATGTAAGCAGGATCATTCCAAATTACTGTTAAAAAAGGCACAGCTTGTCATCTTCCTCTAAATATCCTGGAAGGCATCACTATTTCAGGTTACTGATACACCGGGAACGGCCTTCCTCTAGGACCCTGAGGTGTGCTCTCTGCTCTCTATTCAATGTTGCTGCAATAAGCAGCAGACGTGCCTCAGTGTATGTTTTCCTAGCTACATAAGTTCTGAAATATTGCTTGCTCTCTTATCTGACCTGCATCCACTTCTAGGTGTCAACTGGGAAAAAGTTAATTTAGAATTATCTTAGTACAATTCTGCAATACCAGGTATTGCAGGCATAATTTGCACCCTAAAATATCTAAACAATAACCTCTTCATTCATTTTCCAATACAACCACAGTTCTGTTTATTTTTATTTCCACTTTTCTCTCATTGTAATCCCATCACTATCAACGGTTGCTTCTCTTTCACTTTCCACTATATGAAGTATTTATTTTTTTACCTTTCATAGATTAGTACTAAGCTAACTGCCCTTGCGAGCCATTTTAAGCCTAACCAATTATCCCTTGTGAAACTCAAACCCTGCACCTTGTGTTTGTAAGGCAAACACCTCAACCATTAGGCCACCCTCCCAACCCTTTTTCTTCTTTTTCTCTTCTATGTATTACTTCTCCATATCCCATTTTTCTTGCCTTCTATTTTCTTTCATTCCCTTCTCTACACCTCTCTTACTGCAATGTCTCCAGCACTACTCAAACAAGTTCTACAATACCAAAATTATCCTTATTGCAAGTGCTTAATTTTTTGCTTCTTCAGCATTCTGCAATTTCAGTTCTACTCTATCCAATCTCCTGCAATAATTATTATGTCTGTGTTCAGCTCCTTTAGCCAGTATTTTATCATATTTTGTGTCTTCTTCATTCTTGACATGTTTGAATATTTTAATCTCCCCATAAATTTCTCTCTGCTACAGTATATTTCAAAATGTCTTTCTATTCATTAACTTTCCATCTCATCCCTTCTGCACAGTTTCCAACATTTCCAATTACATGGATCCTTTAGCTAATTAAATAACTCTACATTCCTTTCACCCCACTTCATTCCTTTTTACCACAATTTACTTTTTTTTGATCAGCTTAACTATGAATAGTAATGTAAAAAAATAAATAAATAAATATATATATATATATATATATATATATATATATATATATATATGTGTGTGTGTGTGATCTTTGTTATACTACAATCAATGATATGTTATGTCATGTGTGACCTGTACAGTTAAACTAACAAGCAACACATCTAAAATTATCACATCTTATGTATACGCTGCAAACTGCCTCTTACCAGACTATGCTTAACATTTCAGAATATATTTCTTTATATTGCTTCTGTGCTACTTTTTGCATCTAATTAAATACAAGCCTGAGACTAGGCTTCTTACATGATTATTATTAAATACAACTACTGTGTATCTTGGAGCTTTTCTCTCTGATCTCCACTGTAAAAAAGTTACATCCAGTTTCCAGTACAAAAAAATAAATGCCTTTCTGAATGTTGCTGTAAAAAGGACATTTCCTTCTTGACTTATCCAGTGATAAAATAAAATAAATCAGTTAACATCCCTACTCCCTCCTCAGGAGAATAAAACTGACATCAGTATGTTCACCTCACCCAAGTGGTCTTCTGTGAATCTCCTGGTCCATCCCAAAACCCAAGGTCTTCTGTGACTCTCCTGGTCCATCCCAAAACCCAATTCATTATAAATGTGAAATATCATCTTATCTCTTCAACTCATTCCAAGTCAGCGAGATAATGTTACATATACAACATAGCTATTTTGGATATATCACTGCATTTCATTCATCTACAATGATGTTCCTGCAAAAAATGCAGAACTACAAACGCCACATCATAGGTAGGTACTAGGCTATTAGCCCTAGGACATATATAAGCCTAGCCAAAAAGGTACCCTGGATTTCGCCGCCCAAGAAAATTATTTTCCTGTGCCCCTGTCGAGGAGAGCCACAGAAGTGATTCCTGGGGTGAATTTCCTATTTCCCATCCAATCATCAAGATTTTTCTTGAAGAGTGCTAATGAGGAGCTCTGTTTGACATAGATAGTTAGTCTGTTCCAGAGTATGGGAAGTCTCTGGGACAGGAATCTATCCCTCCAGCATGTTCTGTTTATTGTGGTGACAAGGTTTAGGTCCCTAGAGCGTGTAGCTCGGAGGGATTGGGATTTCTTTAAGTGGAGCATGTCCAACAGCTCTGGGTTTGACATAGCTTTGTATGTTAGGCAGAGATCACCTCTGAGTAGGCAATATGTGATGGAGTAAAGCTGGAGTTTTTTGAGACGGTCTGCATAGGGCATCTGTATGAAGCCAGTAATCCTCTTGGTGAGGTATTTCTGTGGCCTTTCCAGTTGTTGTAGATGTCTTGTGAGGTACATACCAAAAGGGACATTGTACTCCATAATGGGTCTAATGAGTGATGAGTAGGGGGGGACAATGAAGTCTTTTTTTTGGATGAGAAACCTTTTGTGATGAGGTGAGCCATGTAGAAGGATTTCCTGACCACTGTGGTGATGTGATTATCAAATGAGAGATTACTGTCCACTTGTGTCCCAAGGTCTCTTATCACACTTTCGGCATTAATTAGACTACCACTTATGTGGTAGTTCGTGGTTACAGAGTTTTTACCAAAGGGGGTGACAATACACTTTTTGGCATTGAGCTTGAGGCCATGGCTTTGACACCAGACTTCTGTTTCAGTGAGGCCCTTTTGTAGCATGTCCACATCGTTTGGAGTTTCGATCATGGCTCCTAGTTTGCAGTCATCTGCAAACTTTGTCAGCCAAAGACCTTCTGTGTTAGCCTGTACTTCAGAGAAGTAGATACCAAACAGGACAGGACCCAGGACTGAACCCTGTGGTACTCCACTTCTCACTGATCTGAATTCGGATTTGGATTCTGCTACTTTCACAGTGTGGGTTCTGTCCGTGAGCCATTTGGCAACCCATCTTGTGACATAGGGATTTATACCTAGTTTAGTGAGCTTATCTACAATTCCAGAGTGGGGGATGGTGTCGAAAGCCTTGGTGAGATCTAAATAAGCTGTGTGAACCGCCTTACCCTCATCTATGGCTTTGACATGATAAATTATGATAAACTGGATGGCTAAGATTGTATTATGTTTATGCAGCAACAGGTGAACTCCTGGACAGGGTTGCCGATGGAAGAAATACTGATAGATTGCGCAAAAGAAAAGCGCCTATAGTTATCATAGTTAAATTTCAGAACTACCAAGAAAAGTGGAGGAGCCAATTACACTTGTGGCAAAAATGCAAGTCTTTTATTGGGAAATTGCAGAACATTATTAGAGAATTATTCTTTGGTTTAAACCAGATTAGGGGAATGAGTTTGTGTCTGTCTTTAAGAAGTACAGAGAAGCAGAGTTAAGGTTTCTTGCACTCCTCAAAATAATGTATCCAACACTCCTCAAAATCCATTATTCAGACTGCATGATAAAACTTTTAAAGACTCAGGAAGTGCTATTCACAACCTTTCTTCTTTAGATTAAAATGAAGGGAGAGCCAGGAGTTATGTGCTTCGACTTCTGCATCCAGTACATTAAGAACATTTTCAACTCACCAGCTGACAGAAAAAATAGTGAAGCCTTCTCGTTTTTTCAAAAAAAGTGGAAGTCAGAGAGAGACAGTAAACAGAAACAAGAAACTGCTCAGGGAATTAAGAGTGCATTTTAGAATGATGAGAAGAAAAGGAATTACGGAGCAAAGGACAACAATGGCTTGTAACACGGGTGATTGACCATGAGCAGTTTGATCTGTTTGATGTCAGATTATCTTTGGGAAAATTGCAACATATAATTTGAAGGTATATGTTAGTTTTCCATATGTGCTGGGTGTTAAAAGAATAGTTTCACTGAATATCTTTAAGTTAAAAATACCACTATATACTGAACAGCTTCAGGCTAGGTAGGTAATATGCAGCATGGTTTGCTTTTGTTAGTTGGAAAGAGTTTGTTTGTAGGTGCTATGGCTTTGGGTCAACTAGTAATAGCTTTGTGAATTTGCTTTAAAGGAATACATTAAAAATACAGCTCAGTTTGTTGGTCTTGGAGTTTAGGGGGCAGCTATGACTTCATTTTAATAAAATAAATGAACAGGGTATTTTAGTGCTTAACACTAGCATTAGACAACCTCGTGTCAGTGAGCGTTCTATAAATGGAAAGAAGCAGGAAGTGCTATCTTGGTTGCAGGGGGATAAATACATATGCAGTTCAATAAGAGCTAGCCATGGTTCTTTAAGACAGCTTGGTTAACATGAATGAAACCTTTCTTGGAAAGCTGTCTAGACTATAAATTGTTCTGACTGTATTTTATAGTGGGGAAAAGTATTGACACTTTGCTCATTTTAAGTGTTTTTCTTTTCTTTCTTTCCCATTTTTTTTCTTATTTTTTGGCTACTAAGGAACCCAAAAGATTCCATCTTCACACATCAGGAAAACAAAGAATTCTTAACACAAACTGCAAAATCAGAAGACAGGACTCAAAACTACTTGGAACCTGACCACACCTATTAATGGCTCCCCTACAAGATATAGCTCTCTAAATTATGCAGTTAACTTGGA
The DNA here is from genome assembly GCF_019279795.1 of Protopterus annectens. Classification (NCBI taxonomy): domain Eukaryota; kingdom Metazoa; phylum Chordata; order Ceratodontiformes; family Protopteridae; genus Protopterus; species Protopterus annectens. The sequence continues at coordinate 320,646,842 of NC_056730.1, read as the reverse complement.
ATTTTATATTTTCAAAAATCTATTACCCGAAGCTGTCTTATCTTAATACTAAGTTTTATTACATTCCCCAGAGACTGTGTTAAAGACAAATGGTTGCAGCTCCTCTCCTCTCACCAGTAGGAAGTGTAACTGGTGCCTTTCACAACATGTTTAGGGTGCTCCTTGCTCTGTGCAGTTACTGAGCCTAAGTATATACTTTCACTTTGTCAGCATCCTGACCCCTGCACACTGTGGTATGCAAACAATTTATTAAACATTTACTTTTCCCCAGTCAATACAGGTTTTACCCCTCTTGTGGTAGATGCTAAAAAAATTCATCGTACAATGCAATTTAATCTTATTACTTGGATAATCTACCAACTTACTGAGTAAAAACTGTAGCACAAAGGTGTAAACCACACAAATGACTGTTCACAGAAGGACTGACCTGAGAAAGTTACTGCTAATACTCCTGATAGGTGGCCTTTGCACAAGGAAGTTAAGCATGGTCTTCTGTTCTCTCCAGTAGCACTCTCTTTTCATATAAACAGTATGTAGCTCTTGGAAACACCAACAGCTGATTGCAGTCTCCACCTGGGACATCACGGAATAAGGTAGCTGGTAGGTAACAATACTGTGCTACACAGTCACCTACTTTTACTGTTACTTGCTTGTTACAGCACCTGCATGTCCTGCTTCTGTTGCTACAAGATTTCTTTTTGCTTTGCTGATGGGCATATACAGTTTGCTGACACTGTACATTATCCAAGCTGCCTATCCGGTGTGCTGCTGTACCACTGTCTCTCTCTCTCTCTCTCTGCTACTGTTCATTGCCAATTACACTGGCTAAATGAGCCTTACTTGGAAACTAAGGTGTCCATACTTAAAACAGCACTCCATGCTAATTTACTGTTTTGTTTTTTTTGCTGTACTGTAAATTACTCATACCTGTGGTGCTTTTATATGCACCGATTTGTTCTTTTTTCTTTTGTTGCACACTGTGGTTTCAAAATACTAATATAATGCATGGACTAAATTTATTGGATTAAAGTTGGGTGTACAAACACACTATGTAGAAAGAGGAAAAGGTAATGGCAGGGATAATGTGGGAGGCTTCTGTACATTCTGATTACTCCGAGGTTTACAATTCTGACATTATTTTAGTAATACTCTGATATGCATAGAAGTGGCTTGTATGGTAATGTATCTAGGAGAATCTTTCAGCTACATATAATGGAAAATACGCTGTCCCAGTACTGTATGTACTACTGCTGAATTTCAGTCGATTTTAGCAGCTTTTAATAGTTATGGGTACAGCTTGCACAGAGACAGAGTTCCAGACTACTTTTAGTAGCATTTAAAGTAGCACAGCTGGTACAACAATCTATTAACTTACTATTTCATAATTAGAAGTTATGTACTCACCATAACGTTCCATCTGAGTAGGTGTATTCATTTGTCTGCAACCTGTGGGGTTATGGATCTGATATCGGATCCGAACCGGCATGGTTTACCAGCTATGGATCCAAGCTCTCAGCTCCTCCCCTCACCCATAATGCCCTGCTCTACCCTCATGACCTCAGATCGAATTTGCCAACAGCAAAAAACACCCTGAAAAGGGTAACACACCATATGCAGGAAACTGAAAGGCCAGGGGGATAGGAGGGCGGGATGGTTGCAGACAAATGAATACACCTACTCAGATGGAACGTTATGGTGAGTACATAACTTCTAAATCTGAAGTAGGAGATTCATTTGTCTGCAACCTGTGGGACAGAGTCCCCAGCTACCTGAATCTTGGGCGGCCATTATGGAAGGATATTCCGGAGCACCGCGGAGCCAAATGATGCTCTACCCCTAGATGCAAGATCCAACTTATAGTGGGAAATAAAAGTATGAGATGAAGCCCACGTGGCTGCTGCACAAATATCATCTAGGGGAATCCTAGCCTTAAAGGCTGCAGAGGTAGAAACTGACCGGGTTGAATGAGCGTGTACACTCTCCGGTGCGGGCCTTCCTGAAGCTTGATAAGCCAATAAGATACATTGTGAATTCCAGCGAGACAGAGACTTTAGAAATTGGCTTGCCCAAATTAAATTTAGCAAAGGAAATGAACAACTGGTCGGATTGCCTATGACCAGCCGTCCTGTTTAGATAAAATCTAAGTTGCCTGTGAACATCTAAGGAGTGAAGCTTATATTCACCTTTGTTTTCATATTTAGGGAAGAAAACAGGGAGGTTAATGGATTGATTAATGTTTGCTTCAGAAGCTACTTTAGGAAGAAAGGACGGATTTGGTCCTGAGGTAAACACGGTCCGGATGAAAGACCAAGTAAGGAGGTTTAGCTGATAATGCTTGGAGCTCTGAAACTCTCTTGGCCGAAGTAATGGCTACTAAGAAGGCAGTCTTGAATGACAAGAATTTGAGATCTACCGTAGCCGCGGTTCAAGGGGCGGTCAAGGCCTGGAGAACTAAGGAAAGGTCCCAGGGAGGAACTGCTTGTTTTACAGGGGGCCTGAGAAGGAAAGTACCTTTAAGGAAAATTTTACACAACTTGGCTGACATGAGTGGATTGGAGTCATGACCAATGTGATAATGTGAAATTGCCGCAAGTTGTACTTTGACCGTGGAACTGCTGGCACCATCGTTAAAAAGAGTGGTTAAGAAATCAAGCACTAAAGGGAGAGGAGCTGTGAAGGGGTTCAGGCCTTGCCACTCCGCCCACAAAGAAAACCGTTTCCACTTGCTACGGTAGACTTTCCTAGTGGACGGTTTATGAGCTGCCACCAGGATCGCCTTAACAGGGGACGAAATACCGGGAGTCCTGATCAAGAGTGGAACTGGAGCAGCCAAGAGGTCAGCTTCAGGTTGTCCAGATTCGGAGGAGATAGGCGGGATGGATGAGATATCAGATCCGGAATGGGATCTAGAATCCAAGGGGGATTCACCGAGTGAGACCTTAGGAAGGGGAACCAGATCTGTCGAGGCCAAAACGGAGCAATGAGAATCATTCTGCACCCCACCCGAGAGGCTTTCTGAAGAACTTGGAGCATCAGAGGCAAAGGGGGATAAGCATATAGAAGACCGGGTGGCCAAGCATGCACCAGAGCGTCTCTTGGGGAACCTCCTGGAGGAGGTATCACAGCGAAAAAACTGTCGCACTTGGTGTTTGAGGGAGAGGCAAAAAGATCGCAAGAGGGAGTTCCCCACCGTGCGAATATGCGTTCCGCTACCTGAGCATTGAGAGACCACTCATAAGGGGTCAGAATGGTGCGACTGAGCTTGTCCGCCAGGATGTTGGACCGACCCGGAATGTGCGTTGCTATGAGAAAGCGGTTGGTGGAGATTGCCCATTCCCAAACTCTCATGGCTTCTCGACAAAGAGGGTAAGACCTGGTTCCTCCTTGCTTGTTGATATACCAGACAACCGACATGTTGTCCGATTGAATCGCAATTGTTCCCAAAGGAAGAAAGTCTTGAAGTGCTAGCAACGCTAAGAGCGCTCTCATCTCTAGAACGATAATATGCAGTAAGGTCTCTGAATCGCTCCACGTGCCTTGGACGGTCCGCAAAATGCCCCCACCCGAGGCGGAGGCGTCCGTGGTCACCGTGGCGAGAGGGGAGAAGCACAAAATGGGCGGCCTCTGGGGAGATCTGGAGAGTGAAGCCACCACAGGAGGGACTGCTTGCAAGCCTTGCTGATCGCAATGGGATGATGCATAGGAAGAGCAAGGTAAGACCACTGTACTAAGAGTCCACTGGAGGATGCGCATATTGAGCCTGGCGAGAGGAAGAAGTGCTATAGCAGACGCCATGGACCCTAGAGCCCTCAGGACCAACTCCGCCGGAACTGAACTTGAGTGGAGAATGTCCCGCACCTGGAGCTGCAGATTTTGAACTCTGTCCGCAGTGAGGAAGGCTTTTAAACACCTTGTGTCTAACCTGGCCCCTATAAAATCTATGAACTGTGAGGGTGCTAGGTTGGATTTTTTTGTATTTATAGTGATGCCCAGACTGGGAGCAAGATGGAGAAAGGAGTCTCGCGCCAATAGTAGTAGATGCCTTGTTGGGGCGGTGAGGAGCCAGTCGTCCAGGTAGGGAAAGACCTGCACCCCCTGAAGCCTCAGGTGGGCCGCTACCACTGCTAACCCTTTGGTGAACACCCTGGGGGCTGTGGTGTGACCAAAGGGAAGGACCCGAATTGGTAGTGACTGGCTCCCAGCCGAGCGGAGAAACCTCCTGGAGCGCCTGTCCATTAGAATGTGGTAGTACGTATCCTTGAGGTCTATGGAGCACATCCAGTGATTTTCTCCCAGGAGGGGGAGAATAGATTGCAGAGTGACCATTCGGAACTTCTCCTTGGGAACTGCCAGGTTCAAGAGAGAAAGGTCTAAAATTGGTCTTAGATCCCCCGTCTTTTTTGGCACTAAGAAGAACCTGGAGTAGAACCCTGATCCGATCTGGTCTGGGGGGACGGGCTGGATGGCTCTTTTCTTTAGCAGATGGCCAATTTCTGCCAAAGCGGCCTCCCTTTGACCAGGTGGAACGTCTGGGAGGGACTTCAAATTTGGTAGGTGACGAAATGGGATGTGGTATCCTCTGGATATGATCTGGAGAACCCAGCGGTCTGATGTTATGGACTCCCATGCCACTAGGTGCTCCGAAAAACGTCCCCCGACTGCCTCCAGAGTGGAGCAGCCGGGAAACCCTTCAGGGTTGCTGCGCGGGCCGTTCAGAGAAGGGTTCTCTGGACCCGAAGTTCCTGGGAGCCCCTCTGCCTCTAGGGCGGCGTCCTCCCTGTCCTCCTCTGCCACGGAAGGACTGGTTGTCCGGAGCAGGCTGGGATTGCTGCGACTTCCGGAACCACATCTTCTTCTGACCCTTTTGGTTCCTAGAATAGGGCCTCTGGGGTGCAGAGAAGTGGATTCCGACGGCAGACAGCGTCTTCCCGTCCTTCTCGCTCTGGGTCAAAGTGTCGCGAACGGTTTTGCCAAAGAGGGCAGAACCATCAAAGGGGGCGTTCGCAAATGACGCTTTGAAGGGCTCTGAGAAATCGCAATGATGGAGCCAGGCCTGACGTCTAGTGACTAGACCTGCCCCTGCGGCTCTAGCGGCGCCTTCCGTAGCATGGGAGAGGAGCCGGAGGTATTGGTAACTGATCTAAGAGTGGCCATGCGGGTGGAGTGCAGCACTTTGTCCTCCTCCGACATGGACTCTGGGGGAGATGCAGCGTATTCTTTAATAAGATCGCGCTGCATCCTAATGACGTGTGCCAGGTAGTTCAGCGCCCTTACCGAGAAGGTCGCTGAACTAAACATCCGCTTCCCCAAGCGGTCCATCATCCGAGACTCCTTGCTCGGGATGGACTGAGGACTCTCCTGAGCAAGTTCCCTCTTGGTGGCCGCCGTCAACATGGCATCTACCGAGGCCCCTTACTCCAATGGGCACGGTCAGCCGGTGGACTGAGGATCCGGTCGGGCCTCTTAGGGATTGGCTCCACGGTGTCCGGTTCCTTCCACGCCCTGGTGGCAATGAGGTCCACCAGGGGGTCGGCAGGAGGGGACACCCAAGAGGTAGACGGGCCCGCTTCAAATGCCTCCAAGAACACGGACTCGTCCGAGGAAGACTTGGGGGCAGACCACCCCCCCTTATACGGAGCATTTACATGATGTCTCCAAATGAGACATCCTCGGGGGGTGACCGTGGGGAGCCTTCCCCTTCCTCCAAATCTGTGTCTTCCGTGAGAGACTCGGGAGAGTCAATGTGCCTCCTTTTGCACGTATGCTTGCGGGGAACATCCTCTGGGGGGCTGTCAGAGGACTCCTCACAAGCAGTAACCTGTTCCAGGGGAACAGCTTGGGGCACAGAAGCGGGCTGTCCCAAGGGCCGGATGGTGGAAGCCTGACCCAGTGCAGTGGGAGCGCAGGACGGAGCCGAAACAAGTGCCGGGGGTCCGGAGACCCTCAACAGGGCCCTCTCCACTACATCAAAAGCCGAAGGGGAGCCGACCTCGACCAAAGGATCCGACAATCGGCTCCCCCTCGGATCCGAAGAGTGGATCGGAGCCGGCGCCGCGCCGGATCCGAAGGACAGTGCGCTCCGACACAGACGGGCGCCAAGGAGCTCTGATCCCCGGATCCGGCTCGGATCCAGGCTCCGAGAGGTCAGATCCGATGCACTCGAGGGCAGGGTCGGATCCGGTACAAGTACTATTGGCGCCGACCCACCCCGCCCGGCTGCTCGGCTCAACTGCTCCGAACCCGGGTAGCGGGTCGGAGAAGGAGCAATTGGCTTGAAAAGGGGTCAAGCTCCCCTCAGAGGGGAGGCAAGAGCACTCCCATCTGCATCTGGGCCTGGATGAACCTTCTCATCATCCGGTCCAGATCAGCATCCGATAGGCTATACGTTGATCTCGAAGAGGCTACCGAGGTAGGCCTAGAGTGCCTCCTCGATAGCCTCGACGGAGATCGGTCTCCTCCTCCTCAGGTCCCGGTGAAAACACACTGGAGACCGGGCCGAGGAGGAGGAGAGCCAGCAGACAAGGAGGCCGGGGAGAAGCCGCTTGGCTGGCGGGGCGAAACAGAGGTCTCGGCCCGCCGCTTATGGTGCTTCTCCCTGCGGTCCTTCTTCCTAGCATCCCTCTCCTCCGAACCAGAAGCGGGAGGTTGAGTCCCAGGAGGAGGAGGGAGCGGAGAGGAATAACCGTGGGAGTTACCCCGAAGGAGCGGAGGTCGGAGTCGAGTCCGGCGGTAAGAGACCCGCCAAAACAAGCTTGGACCTTCCGCTCCTTCAATGCCCTGGGGTTGAACCCTGCACAAATGGAACATCCAGATGTGAGGTGTTCAACCCCAGGCATCTAACACAGTGTGGCCATCAGCTGGGGAAAGCTTATGACCACACACGAAGCACTTCGAGAAAATAGCGTTGGGCTGCTCAGACATCCCAAGCTAACAATAAAAGTTACTTGAACTAAAGTAAAGTAACTAAAAAAAAAATCACTCACAGGCCCAACACACACACTACGCTACCAGCGAGGGGAGGGATATAATTTTAAGATTAAACTCAAAAAAAAAGTTATAATACAGGAGGGAAACCTACACTTTCACACAAATTAACCCAAAAAATTTTAAATTTGACTAATTTAAATACTGAATATATCACTTAGCTGGAGAGCTGGAAAAAACAATCTGGTCACCATGCGCGGCAAACGAGATCTGAGGTCATGAGGGTAGAGCAGGGCATTATGGGTGAGGGGAGGAGCTGAGAGCTTGGATCCATAGCTGGTAAACCATGCCGGTTCGGATCCGATATCGGATCCATAACCCCACAGGTTGCAGACAAATGAATCTCCTACTTCAGATGCTATTTTAAAGCAGGAACTTTTTGACCAATACAGAAATGATTCTTTAAGTTAGTAGCCGGGGAGAGCAACAGGCTGATTAGGATTTAAAAGTACTGCTTTAGGCATCATGATGTAAAGCTGTATGTACAGTCCCATGTAAAACACCAAATATCTGAGCCAACATACAGTACTTTTATGCTCAGATATAAGGTACTGTAGGGGACACTTGGAAAAATGTTCTGGCAATCTGGTACAGATATTTATACCTCTCAACTTCTTAGAGCAAAAAGTCTGGACAAATCCTAAAATAATGGGGGGCGGGGGCAAAGTCCCAAAATAGGAATATATTTTAAATATTGCCCTAATAAACTTAGTTTTGTTTGTCTTTTCGTCTTTTCCCGGTTAGGGGTCGTCACAGTGGAACTCCGGTCTGCTAATGATTGGCAGTAGATTTTCACGAATGCCGAGGTGCCAGCTCGACGTTCAACCAGCATGCCCATTCACGCATGTCATTCGAATGCCCACCCAACTAATAAACTTAGTAAGTTGCTAAAATAATAGCTTTTTGTTATCTTGCATTTTGGGAAGGGTATGAAATCTGAAACTCAAATGGGCGTCATTATTTAGTGACCTCAGTCCTTTGTGGCTTGACTGAAAACCCTAAATTTTATGAGAAACATTCTTTCAAAATCTTAACAGTTGAGAGATATGCAGATACTAATATATTAAGCAGGAGACTGACTACTTTTGCACACAGGTAGGAAACAGGGAAAGGAACTGACTGCAGTCCATACAATAACCAGATTCTAAAGTTTTAAGGGATGTCAAAACATTCAGAATACACTGGATATCACGACTAGTATGAGCAGAAATTGTACTTGAAATGCTGAATTGCACCCTCAATTAGTGGACATATATGGAATTCTCAATTTGTTGCCAAAAGTGCTAGGACATAAAACCTTTCCTGGTGATTGTTGCAGTAGCAGGCTGCAATCATATAGTGTTTGTGAAGTGAAACTTCTTTAGGCACGGTAGTGCGAAGTCGGAGTGAAATGTAAGTTTCACTCCACTAGATAGTGGCGCTGTTCTACACACAGGAACAACTACTCATTGAAGGCGGCATTCCTGCAAGAAGCATGGACTTTTATACCATATGCACTGAGAGTTTACTTACTTTCCATTTCAGAATAATGATAATATTAGCTTGGGAGGTGTAGCTGCTTTAATGACACCTAGCTCTCCATGTCTTAAGATTACTAACATTGTCTCTAAATCTTTTTCTCCAATTCTCTTTTTTTTTTTCTTTTCTTTTTTTTTTTTTTGTAAAGATGGTACAGTGGTGCAACAATAGCGTTGTTGCTTCACAGCAAGAGGTTCACCAGTTTGATTCTCAGCTGGGATGCCTTCTGTGTGGAGTCTGCATGTCCTCCCTGCGTTCGTGTGGATTTTCTCTGGGTAATCCGGTTTCCTCCCACATTACAAAGACATGCGTCTGGGGCGTTTCTCCCCGGGCCTCCACTGAAAAATGGCTCATTCCAAGTCAGATTTTCCCGGTTAACAAATGTAAAATAAAATACATAAATAAATAAACTAGATGAAAACAGACTGCCAGCAATCAAACTAAAGGATTTTTTGGAAATCTAAAGTCTATAAATGTTAAAGCTGTCTATATACCTCTGTGTGATGGAGCTATTTCAGTACCCTCTGTTCTCAATAAATGTACTCTGCTTTATACATGGTTCTGTTTTGCAGTATGTTCATAGGTTCATACTAGGCTATCTGCCCTAGGGCATTTATAAGCCTAGCCAGAATGTGTTTGGCTTTCGCCACCCATTTTAAATTTAATTTGCTATGCCCTTTTTCGAGGTTAGTATACTGTGCCTCTGTCTAACAGTGACACAGAAGTGATACCCGGGGTAAACCTACGATCTTCCATCCACTCATCAAGATTCCTCTTGAATAGAGTCAATGAGGGACTCTGCCTAACCTGGACTGGGATTTTATTCCAGAGTGAAGGGAGCCTCTGGGTTATGAATCTGTCCCTCCAGCATGTCCTATTTATTTCAGTGCTGAGGTTCAAGTCTCTCGGCGAGCTCGATGGGATTTGGATTTTCTGAGGTGCAGCATGTCCATTAATTCTGGGTTGGACATGGCTTTATACATCAGGCACAGATCGCCTCTGAACAGGCGGTATACCACTGAGTAGAGCTGGAGTTTCTTTAACCTGTCATATGTTCACCATGTCCCTCACAAAATGTATGAGTTCCTGGTAAATCATGGAGTGTAAAATAGAGAAAAGGTCTCCTCATGAGAAAGCAGTGTACTTCTCAAAATAATTATTCTAACCACATTTATGGTCACTGCTGAAGCGTTTGTTGTTGCTATTTAGCTTTAGCCACCTGCTTTTTACATTAGTGACCCGCAGCTGGCTAAAGTTAAATAGCAACAATAAACACTTCAGTGGTGACTTTAAATGCAGTTATATGCATTCACTTGAGAAGGGCACTTGCTCTACCATCAGCAACTGAAAAATGTGAAATAAACTTCTCAACATTTCCTGATTTTGAAGACTGTCCATGATGTTGCCTCATGTCTTCAACCTGTCTTTCTTATTACTTTGGATTATCCGGTAAATCATTGTAATTACAGTCAGTCAACAGTGCCATACACTGATTCTTACTTCTTGTTCAGACAAAGCATGCTTATGCAAAACATATATACATTTTATGGCAGAGTGTTCTTGCTTTTGTAAGGTGTGTCCCAAAACTTTGGCATAGTCATCAAACACCCTGTGGAGATCCAAGAACTGGTACTACTCAGAAGAAGAAAAAATGTCCGTGGTTGCCACATGTTAGAATTGAAACTTCTGTAAGTTTAGATGTTTTCTGTATTTATTTGAGACTGTCTGCAATGTTGTTTTAAAATATTTCCTGTGATTCTGAACTCTGTAGTTACTGTATTTATTGAGCATTGTCTTGTTCTTTTATTATTTATTATTAAGTATATTTAAACATTTTAACTTTGGCTAGTTTGTTTAGAGATATTTAAGCTCTTAGAATACTTGCACATGTATTTGGTGACACTGTACAGGCAACTCCTAAACATTCTTAGTCTTGGTCATACTTACCATTTGGATAATAGCAACATTACACAGTAGGATCGGACACCCTTTGTAAGAGCCTTGTAGTAGCTGATAAGCAGTGGTTGGTGGCAGTGATAAATACTTTATAGTCTGGGCAAAAGAGGGCATAGCTAGTAAATCTGTGCCAGCCTTCCCCAGGACTGCCGGGTGTTTGTATAAATCAAATCTCAAAGTGTGTGTGTGTCAGCCACATGGGCAGGGACATGAAGCACTGGTTGGGCAGAGAAGGTGCTGGAGGTTTTGGCTTGACCACTCAGCTGAGATCTTAACCCTATAGCTGTGCCAGTGGGGAGTCTTATTGGGGGATCTGGAGAAAGAGGGAGAAACCAGCCCTAGACTGACTGTGATCTCTGTGTGCTCTTAAGGGAAATTGTACTTTACTGTATGTGTACTTGGCATCCTCCCAAGGTGTACATTCCTCATTGGTGCTACTGGTGAGGATTGAGGCACCTTGATTACTGGGCCAGTGCAGGGGTATCACACAATTATATTTCTTTCCTCTAATTTCTCTCTCTTAATCTTTTTGTATACCTTCTGTCTGGAAATTCTGGGCTTCTTGTATAAATAGTAACAATACATAATTTCTTTCTTAGCCTCAATAGTCCACTCTATCATCTTTATGTCTCTTTTTTGGCCTATCAGATTTTTTTTATATTTATAGACTACTACTTCCTTTTACAACAGGGGAAGGCCATCCTCCCCTGGGCCTGGCCTAGCCCCACTGTAGGAATGTTTCTGGGTCTTGAAGATTGTACACTGTCATTTTTTTTCCAGTCATGGCACTAGTGTGCCTACCAGGACTGGGCACTTTTTTATCCTACGTCTTGTGCACCCAGCTATCTTTTTTATTTTTTTTAGCCTACTTCTACTCATGATATAGGCTATATAAAATACAGTCTATATATCAGTGCTGTCTTGGTGAGATTTTTGTGAAAAACAGGGCCCACCTTGTAAAGGTACTCTCCAAGACTTGAGGATCAATACAGTTCTGCAATTCTAGTCTGCTTTGTTTGCTGATTTATCATCGTTCCATTTGTACCCCATTCAGTTATAGCCACACTACTCTCCTTTACTTGCTGATTTATCATCTCTCCATTCGGACCCCATATAGACACGTGGCTGTGTTAATGTTATGCTAATAAGCTGTGCTGAATTTCATTCTAACAGGTGGACTCTTGTGCGTCAACTCCTCCCACATCTGACCTAAAAACAAAGAACTCAAGACACAAACTGTAAAAGCAGACAGCAACACAAACACCACACACTGCAAAAGCAGACAGCAAGCCACAAACTACTTCGAACTTGCACAGTTTTGTCAACTGACCATGGCTAAAGCTACTCCCCCACTACACATGAAGAGAGATTTGCATGGTCAAGTTCTACCGCTTGGAGCTGTTTTATGACAAAACAAAATTTAGTACCTCCCCACAGAATGTTTGCCTGATGGAACGTTAAAGGCAAAACATTGCAGCTCCCCTCTCCTTAGTACCACCCATAGGAGGCTGCCTCTGCAACAGGATTAGGTGCTCCTTACCCTGTACACTTACTAAGCATTAGTATCACAGTTTCACTTTGTCAGCTGTCTGAACCCCTGCATATCCTGCTATGCAAACAACTGATTAGAGGTTTTACTTGCCCCTAGCCAATATCATCTCCCCCACTTGTAAGTGCCGCAAAACAACTCCAAGTATCACTTAATTTACAGCTTACCAAGTGAAAACTGTAACATAAAAGTGCTAACATAAATGATTGTTTATGAAAGGCACTGACCTGGGAAATCTCCAGTACCCTTCACTGTATTTGGTGTTGCTCCATTCTCCATTATACCTCCTTTCACACCTACCATCATATCATTCCCTATATACCTCACTCCCCATTCATGAACCACTCAAGAATTTTCAATCAAACAACAGGCATACCAATTAACAGACAGCTTTATATCATCTCACTACACGGGTGAAGGCATACACTTTCTTTGCTAAATCTCCCAGTCCTTCACTTCTTGCATCTTTCTCAAATTAAGATAATTACTGCACTATGATATATATTACTGTTGCCTTTCACACATTTCATAGGGCTATTTGTAACCTAGTCTTACCTTCACACTAACAGTTCTATTTTTCACAATAATTTTCCCTCTATACATTCAATACTCTCTGCAGACAGAAGTGGCAACTGAAGAATTTCCATCCCCTATTTTAAATGTCTCTTCCTAAATCTCCAACTCCCTAAAGATTTTTCACTTCTATACATTAAGTACTAAGGGACTGTAAGTGCAACTATCGTTCTAATATTTATTCCACTGCTCTCAAATTAATAACTCCTTCGCCATCCATTTTCACTTTTTAACAGCAACAAACACATGCAACCATCAACCTTCTTCTGTTCTTAAACTAGTACCTCCCTACATCATCTTTTTGGCCTCAACATCGAGCGCTATGTGACAAATGTTGTCACTTCACTACTCCCCTTCTTTATCCAGTCACACTTCTGCTCTTCAAGCACTAGGTGGCAGGTACTGCAGAGATTCTCTGTATCCTCCTCCTTCCATTTATACATGTTTACTTCAAACACTAGATGGAGGTTAGCTCCTCTATTCTTCTCTTCCTTCCCACCATACAATCATTTGCAGTGCACTAATGGCAGTTACTGGATAATTACCTCATTCCTTCAAATGCACTTCTCCCAGACTGACACTAGATGGCACTTAGTGCACACTTCACTCCTATGTCTCCCATCAAACTCACATCTACTAGATCATCTGTTGGTCTCCACTAGTACCTCATTCAGTCCTTCCTCTCCTTCCTTCAACTACTTCACATTACTTCTCTTACAATTTCACATATAGTCTACAAACTCTCCACACACTGTGCTGCAAGCCACCTTTCCAGTTCTCTCTATATACCACACTCCCTTACTAATTTATACATTTAATTAATACAGCCCTTTCTTAGCTCAAAACTGGACTGTGATTAGGTTGTTTCCCATAAATGTTTAACTCTGTCCTTACTTATTACCTTTCGCATACAGCCAATAACTGCATGCTCCTGAACTTCCCGCCACACTAGTTTGCATCTGGCAATCTTGGGGTTATGGAATTAGAATAATCAACTAACCTCTTTTCAGTATTTCTCAGAACTGGCTAACTGTGGACTCTGTTAAAAACAAAACCCACACAAAAATACTAATAGCCATTTTCAGTACATTTTACCTTCTAATTTCCTTTCTCTACCTAACAGTTATACAGTTTTCTCCAAAGCTACCAACTTACCACCACTGATTAGCCACCAAACACAACTGTCATTATTAAACCACATTATGTTCTAAAAGAATTCTAACAAAAAATAACCTACAGGCTTCTAAAACAGTTTGACATTCAAACTATACTCACATAGTAGTACAAAGGTCCCCTAATCATATTTAAAAATTAATAGCTAAGTTATATATCTCCTGCATAAAAAAAAAAAAAAAAAATTTTAGGAGACTTACTCCTTAATCCTAGACCAACTGCGGTGGTGGTGTTGCGGTAGCATTGTCACCTCACAGTACGACGTTGTCCTGTTCGATTCTCAGCTAGAGCGTCTTCTGTGTGGAGACATGCATGAATGGGTGTACCTTTGTTGAAGGTTGTGCGTCAGAGCTGGCAACTCGGCACGTAAAAATCTACTGCCAATCATTAGCGGACCGGAGTTCCGCTGTGGCGACCCCTAACTGGGAAAAGCCGAAAGACATAACAACAACAACAACTCTTTAATCTAGACCCAAGGATATACTCATCTACTACCTTCAAGCCAAAACAAGAGGCTAAGGGCTTTCAAAATAAGAGAAATAAAAAATAAGAGAAATAAACAGGTCCCACTTGAAGCCTGGCTACTTGCTGAAGAAGCAGTGCACGTCTTAGCTGTGACTGAATCATGGCTTAAAGATGACTTCTGTTCATCCAGCTTGTTACAGATTAGGATAATTCCCCCAAAATGTGATAGCATCTTAATGCCAAATGATGTAAACAGATGGATATCCATACCCCCCCTCCTCTAATGTGTCGCAATGGGTTTAAAAGCTACATATGGACACAGACAAATGAAATCAATCAGCAAGATTATTTTAAACTGTTAACTACCATAATTTAGTATATTACTTATGAGCATAATGCATTTATAGTAAACAGACATAATACACTCAATTATACACTACTCCTTACTCAAAGAACAAGTGTTGCTTTCAAATATTAAGGCAAGACTGCACTTAATGGGGTGGGGGCAACATACCTAACTGGTAGCAGCAGTTTTTCAGAGCTCTTCAAAAATTAAACATTTAGACAGGAATTTACTTAGTTTTTGGTGTTGATTTTTAAAGAAATCTAATTATAACAACTTCCTCTAAGTTTATCTCAGTTTTGGTGGATTATTAAAATATTCCTGTCAAATCTACTGGAGACTTTCATAACAGAAAATGAGCATATCCAAACAATCTCATGCTGACTCTGCCATGAGAAAAGATATGCAGTTGATGACATCCACCCTGCAAGAGCTATCCTTAAAATGGATGGGATCCAAGTAAACTTAGAAAATCGAAGAGAGAGTTGCTTTAACCAAACAGAAGTTTTTAAGGAACTATTGCAGCAGCACCAGACCAAAATTTCTGACATTGAAACAGCATTATTCAACACTGATGGCAGGCTCGGGGAAGAAGAACTTCAGACTTTCTTTAAAAGCAAAACACCTGGTTAAAAAAATAAGCTTTGGACTTCCTAAGAAATCTGAGGGGGATGACATGGTCTCCTTCCTAAACAAATGGATTCCTGAAATTTTGGATCTTCAGGAAGGATTTTCTTATGGCATAGAAAGGGCTCGGATAGCCATTGGGACACCACCTTCCACATCAGCATCACCACCACCCAGATCCATTGTGGTAAAGTTTCTGTCATATATTGACAAAGATCTTGTCTTTAAAACAGCCTGGAGGAAAGTACTCTTATAATTTAAACAGTCCCAAATCAGATTTGACAATGATTACTCTACAAGATTTCTGGACACGAGAAAGAGATGCTATTCCTGAAAATATGGATTGGTCATCACCCACTCAAAAGAACCTCAGACAAGAATAGTTGAACCAGACACTAAAAAGAAGCAGAAAACTGACACCACTTCTGTCAATACTACAAAATCTCTCAAAACATCTACTACCAAATAATGCATGCTTTACTTATGGTATGATTTCTTTAATTTATCTAAATGTTCACACAGCAGAGTTACAGAATGATTTAACAGCTTACTCTCCTTTATAAAAAAAAGAAAAAATATATATATAAATCCTAAACTTCACCACTTAATCAACAATTCATCAAGAACTTGTGATATTGTCTATTTCATGTCTGCTTCTGTCATTTGTAAATATATCATCTGTACTACCATCTTCTTTGTTATTACTTATCTGTCTACCTTGGTAATATGCCTTCTTTGTTATTACTTATCTTTATACCTTGGAGCTTTTCTCCCCGGGCCTCCACTGAAAATGGACATTAATCCAGTTGGACTATCCCGGTCAACAAATGTAAAATAAATAAATAAAATAAATAAATATTACAGGTAACTTCCTTTTTTGTTGTTTTTATTTCAAAGTCTTGTCAGTACTAAGTTATGTTCATATACTTATGCTGAATGCTATTAACTGTGGCTTTTTAAGATGTATAAACATTATTTAACAATGTGCTACTTACCTTTTATACTGTTTTTTTACACATAAATGCTACTATTGTTTAGCTTTAAACTTAAATCTTTAATAATAGCTTTTTTCTCTTTAAAATATATCTTTTGTAACTAATAACAGTGTCTTTCACTCACTGCCATTTTTTTCACTTCAAAATGGCCGTAGCTAGCCGCAACGACCTTTTTAGAACCTTCAACAGTTTACACTTTAATTTACTTATCAGAATGTTTATTCAACCAGAGTGAAGCTTTCCTTACTTAGAATGCATGCTTCGGGCCATTTTAACTGCAAATTATCTTCTCTTTAATGTGCTGAATCTCAGAACCACCCCCTTTTACTGTTAGACAGGAAGTTATAGGAAGCTTTTTACTGTGGTACTTTTCTTAAACCTTTTCTAGCCTGTTATGCTTACCAGCAGATTCCACAAAGATTTAACAATACTTCCAGTTAAATAATCAAATATTTAAAACTTTGCATTACTACCACTTTAAATATTCTGGATACTGCAGCAAGCTGTTATGACTTGTCTTTTTTACAGGAAGTAAGCGGAGATATTATTTATATTAATGCAGAACACTTATAATTGTTTCCTTAAAAGACAGCACAGGCAGTTGTTTATGTCTAGGCATTAATAGAAATGATGTTTTTTTACTGTTTAGATAAGGTAGTAATGATTTAATTTCCATTAATACTAACATATTTATTTGTCATTATCACGTGTATGTGCATGTGTATGTGTATGTACATACATATATTTATATATATATATATATATATATATATATATATATATATATATATATATGTATACGGGTATCTCTCTTTTAATTTACTAGTATATAAACCCATCATCTAACTGTTACTGATTTTTTGTTTTACGGTGGTGGTGCTGCGGTAGCGTTGTCACCTCATAGCAAGACGTTGTCCCGTTCGATTCTCAGCTAGAGCATCTTCTGTGTGGAGGCATACGTGAATGGGGCATGCCTTCGTTGAAGGTTGTGCGTCAGGGCTGGTAACCCGGTACGTAAAAATCCACTACCAATCATTAGCGGACCGGAGTTCCGCTGTGGCAACCCCTAACCGGGAAAAGCCGAAAGACGCAACAACTGATTTTTTTTTTTAACCAGGAATGCATATAAAGTGAGCCTGTAGCATTTTGTTAGTGTTTCATACTTCTGATTATCACAGACTAGTTTGCAACAAAAGCAACTTTTAGTTCTACCTAAAGAAAACATAGTAATGAACAGGAACTTATAACACTAATGCAGACTGTAACTGACTTAGATGCAAGGTGTGTTGTAATATCTTGCTGAAATAGGTAGTGCTTCAAGACTGGAACTCTAACTTGTTTTATATTACACTAGAATGAATAATACACATTTCTTAACAATAGCAGCTGATATGCCTCACATGTACAGAACTTTAAAAACAGTCTAGTATGTATGCATAATAACTGTTATGAATCAACTTCCACCTTATCTGAAGTGAGTGCACCCTATTTCTAAGGAAATATTAATCTGATGAGCACACTATTTGCTTTTATTATTTCATTGGTGACCGTTAATACAGTATTCATCATTCTTCTGCTGTTACGCAGAACTTTTCATTTTAATTATTTAGCTAACCAGTAGCATGTCAAAGACAAATGTTTATAGTCCTTTGTGTTGTTTTAGTCCTTATAAATCAATTATCCTTACAGTGAAGTGATGAGAGTTGTGAGGTATTTGGTCCGCTGTTAATTAGTTTCATTGTTTATATTATTGATGTTAGCTTTTTATATTTTATCTTATCTGAAATCACTTCAGTGAGGGTTTATTAGAAATCAGAAACATATTTTGTATGACTCTGGATATAATAATGGGCCTATATCATATAAATTCAGTGACATAGTACCATATCTTTTCTATACATTCTGCTATAACATGTACACATTTTATCCATCCTGCATTTGTGGGTGGCATGGGTACTACTAACAGAGGGTTTAGTTTCAAGCTCAGTAACTTTAATAGAACTATTTCTAAAATTGATTAGTGGATGAAATAATTTGAGATTGTTTGTCATTCTCTTTTCTTTACTGGAGTTCACAATCAGAATCTGTTCTTTCAGAATATTCTATTTTGTATAATTGTGTCCTTTATAAGACTTATTGGAGCTTCTTGGTATGGTCAGGAAAATTTCTGAAAGTAGTCTGTTGGAACATAGTCTTTCCACCAGACTAGGAATTATTTAAATTCCATGTTTGTGTGCAAAAAATTCAACTTTTTTGGTTAACTTATTACTTATTTTATTTACAGAATTTCTTTTTTCGTAAAGGTCTGATGTTATATTGCATGCCTTCATAATATCACTTTGCAGTTTTTGTCACTGTGGTACCAACGCATAACCAAGTTTATTCTTATATCTTTAAGAAAGAGTTACTGGATTATAATAATAGCAGTTACACACGTCATCCTACCATTTCTTACTTGACTCCCAGTGATGCTAAACCTTGATGTCTTTAAATATTAATTTTATTTTATTTTATATTTGTTGACCGGGCTAGTCCAGCTGTATATATGTCCATTTTCAGCAGAGGCCTGGGGAGAAAAGCTCCTCGAAAACATAGCAAAATTTATATATAAAAATAACAACATTTCACAGGTACAGGTACAATACAAGATTAAGCTATTTTATACATGATAGATTTTTACAGATGTGGGTACATTGATATATAAGCAAACATTTTCACTTCAAAACATGTTTGATTACAGAATCATATGACTTGTAACATTTGCTAACATAGGTAGGTAGTGTTGATGACATTTTAGGGATATAGGCGAAGAGATTTTAATAAAATATAAGGCCCGTTATCTTTATGGTTTTCAATAGGCAATTAGTATATACAGTTAATAAGACAGGTGTATTTGTAAAAAAAGCATGAGTAGTTCGTCTGGGTTCACACAGGGGCATAACCAATGGGATTTAAGGTAGGTTTTCAGCCTGCTTTTAAATTGTGTTAGTGAAGAAAGGGAAGTCAGGTCACTGGGGAGAGAGTTCCATGTTTTACCCACAGTATTAGAGAACAGAGAGTCACCAGCCTTATTGTAGGTTTTGCCTATTTATACTAATATTTTATTAGATGAGCGTAGGGTCTTAAGGTTGTTATAGAGGGTGATAAGGTTGGTAAGAATTGGAGTGTTAGTAGGCTGATACAGGATTTTGTAGACAACTGTTAATTGTTTGAATAGAAGTAAATTTGGCAACTCTAGCCATCCTAGTTGTTCATAATTAGTACAGTGATGGGTTCTGAATAAAGAGCCTGTTGCAAATCTAGCAATATTGTTATAGAAGACAGCAGCCAGTTTGTTAGAGTTGTTTTTTGAGAGGTTAGTATATATAGGGGAGGCGTAGAGGAGGGTGGAGATTAAGTGGGTCTGGGCAATAGTAGACTTTGCTAGTGGGGTAAGAAAGGATCTGATTCTATAGAGGGAGCCTAGTTTTTTGTTGACTGTTTTTATGGTACTGTTAATGCGAGTATCAAAGTTATGGTTATTATCAATTAGTACCCCTAGTAGTTTTGTGGTAGAGTCAGGGGATATGATGGTTCTATTGTTTGATGTAACAGTAAAGTATAGTGGGGTGGCCCTATGGGTGGGAGTAAAAAGTAGGAGTTTGGTTTTTTTGCGGTTCAAGATGAGGCAATGGTGTAGTAACCATTCCTCTACTGTGTTAAACACATTTTGGGTGAGGGACTGAAGGTCTGATGGAGTGGGGGCTGAGCATATTAATGTGGAGTCATCTGCGTATTGTATTATGGTAGCTTGAGGAATTACACAATGCAGGTCATTGATAAAAATAGAAAATAGAAGAGGTCCAAGTATAAAGCCTTGGGGGACACCGAGTGCAATGGGGAGATAAGTTGTTCTCCCACAGAACTGCCTGTTGCCTGTTGTTTAAGTAGGATTGAAACCATTGTACAGCCAGTGCATATAGAGATAGGTTTTTGAGTATGTTTATGAGAAGTTGTTGGATAACCATATCAAAGGCTTTAGAGAGATCAATAAAGAGGGCTGAGGATAGAGTGTTATTATTGCAATTTTTGTTTATACAGTCAGAGAAGGATAAAAGGGCAGTGGTAGTGCTGTGAAATGGCCTGAAGCCATGTTGGCAGTTAGCTAATAAGTTATCTATTAGGTGTTTTAACAGTTGCTTATGAATGCATTTCTCCATGCTTTTGGCCAGTGGAGATAGTATAGCAATATGACTATAGTTGGATAATTCCCTGGAGTTTCCACCTTTATGCAGGGGGATAATATGTGAGATCTTCCAAATAGATGGAATAGTTCCCTCAGAGATTGTTCTGTTTATCAGAATGGAGATGGGGTAGGCTATGGCATTAGCAGCTTTTTGTAGATTTTCTGCAGGAAGGAGATCAGCTGCGGTGGTGGTAGGTTTGAGTTTCAGAATAAGGGTACGAATAAGGGATGTAGGGACAGGTTTGAGATGAAATGAGGGAGGTAAGGTAGTAGTAGAGGAAGTCAGAGATGAGCTGTCAGGAGTTAGCTGATTGGCAAGAGACTGAATGGTCTCAGTGAAGAATGTGTTAAAGGTATTGGCAATTTGCTTTGGACTATCATGGTCAGTACCTACTGGGGTGGGTGTGACAGAATGGCCTGGGTGTAAAAGTGTGTTAATCCCTGCCCAGAACTTTTGTGGTTTGTTTTGCTGGATATGTTGGAGTTGAATGTAATAGTTTCTTGTCTGACAGAATGGCTTTTTTTGTATCATTTCTTAGCTGTCTGAACTTTAAGTGATCCTCTGAGCTTTTAGTAGTAAGCCACTTGGCCCAGACTTTATTTCTGAGGAGCATTTTTTGTTTGGTCACTTTTGAGAACCAGGGGGCAAGTTTATTCCTAGTTCTAATGGTCCTTTTTGGAGCATGGAAGTCTAGAATACCTAAGAATTTAGTATTAAAGTAGATTACTGCTTCCTCTAGAGGTAAGTTGCATGCTTTAAGTTCAGTTTGGAAGATGTTAGGGTTAACATTTTTGTTACTCCTTATTGTTCTATAGGTGACTGGGCTAGGGATGTCAGTCTTAAATTTGATTATGAAGGCGAGTGCATGGTTGCTTCTATCCTCAGGGAGAGTCTCTACTTTGTAAGTTTGGTGATGTCTATTTATCAGAATCCAGTCTAGGGTGCTTTCATTGTTATTGCGTCTATTGGTCCTTGTGGGGGAACTAATAGTTTGAGTGAACCCGTGTAGGTTAATATGAGTAGAAGGCTGTTCAGAAGTGGCCTCCAACCAACCCAATGTGTGAGGTTTGCCCACACACCCCAAGTTTCTATATATACTACCTCCAAGGTTGTACAAAGTAGGAGAAATATGAAAAGTGTTACAAAACAAGAAACTCATTTTCTCCCTCTTCTGAGTTCTGCAGGCTCAAAGTATAGTACTCACTCAAAACAAATTCTGACACATCTACAGACACTGACAGAATAAAACAGCAATTAAAAATAGCAATATTTTGAGATACAACTAAGGAGCACAGGATCTGAACCTTTTCAGGTGACAAAAAGAACTGGTGGGCAAGGAGAGAACAATGCTTATGCAGTTAATATGCTACATCGTGGTCTGTGTAAAAGGGGTATGTTCTCCCCAGATCATGAAGCATGCATAGAAAAAAAAATAAAAAAAAAATATTGTAATTATATTTGGGTCTATATTACATTCTCGAAAGCCGACAATGTCGAGTCTGACATTGTCGACATGAGAATAGCGAAACTGCAGAACATCGAACAAGTAAACTGAGATCTCCGTAAAGGGAGATTTCCATTTACTTCAATGTAGTGCGGTTTCGGAGTTGGTATATTTAAGTAGGTGTGTGTGGGGGTGCAGGGGGGATTGCCCCCCTGCCTACACCATTTTTTTTTTTTTTGTTATTTTTATTTTTTTTCCTGAACATTCAAAGTTTTAACAGTTCAATCATTGATTTGAACTGTTAAATATTCAATGTTCTAGTATAGACCCTTATATTTAGACGGACAGAAAGTCTGATCCCAACCACATGACCTGTCAAGGTAGGCCAGTGATCCAAGATCATACAATCCCACTTGAGTACCAAAACTGGAATACAGAATTTGGGGAACACATGATTCATGGAACTCTGTTACAATCTTCTTATACTCTTCCAGTACACTACTTTCTACAACAGAGCTTCAAAACTGCATGAAAAAACATTATAGTATCTCTTCACACTCTACTCTAGAAAAAACTGTTTCTTAAAGGGACAATCCCAGGGATTTTTTGTTTTGATTCAGCCTTTGTTTACTTTTCAAGTTTGCATTTCTGAGCATGCTCACCTGTGGCTGAGGGGGGTAGGGGAAGTGTGCCTGCAGGAAGCTTCAAAGGGAGTTAGCCACATTCCATCTCAAATTGCAGC
>NC_056730.1:320601420-320623747 GCF_019279795.1 Protopterus annectens | reverse complement strand
CCCCACATGCGACATGTCAATTTTTTCTCTCTCAAATCTTCCATCCCATTGCTGCTTTACCAGCTTCTCTAGCAATGTCTCAGTTCCCTGTGGCCAGCCATACTACAAGCTCCATGTAGTTAGCATTTCCTGCCACTCCATTGATATTTATAAAGATTTTTTTCCTTTTCTTCCATTATATTTTAACATGGTTATTAAATCACAACTGAAACAATGACATAGGTACATGAATGTTAATAGAAAAGCGCAACAGACCACAGTGACATTTTTCATTGTTTTCAATTAGTGGCTGCAGACTTTATAACAATTCTCATTCACTCCAGCATTACATACATTGTTCAATTCTGCCTTTCCTGGAAATCTGTCTCACTTTTTCCTCCCTCTTTGTTTATTGTTCTCAAGAAGTTTCATTTATTTCCATGTTCTTTATCATACTTAAATATTCAGTATTTCTCAGTTACAGCTGGTTTAGAATTTGATTTTCTAGTAATTGCTTTTGCAGCAGCCAATGGCATTAGATTTAGTAACGCTTTTTACTGTGTCTAGGCAAAGTTCATATCCTTCTCCCACCTCAAAAAGAACCAATTTCGAAGTAGCTACAACCATTTGACCCCCCACCAACATTTTCACAACATACTCTGTAGTGATTTTTTTAGAACAACCACAAGAAAGGCCACATATGAAAAAAGATGTTCATTTCATCAAATCGTGATATTTTCCACATTTTGGTCTCTATATAATTTCTTTTAATTTAATTCCATGGTCTGCCACATGGGGTACAGCATCTTGATTTTTTTTAGTCTACCTCCAGGTATCCCACAATGCACTGTTTGGCTTTATAATATTACATCATAGCCCCTAAGCTCCTGTCAATGCACTGACTACCATTTCTTGCTTTTTAAAGACTACTTAAAAGGCAAACAGGGATAATCACACAAAACAGTATTCTCAACACATGAACTTTGTCTCCTGCTGTGATCTATCAATCACAGCAGCAAACAGCTCCAATCTGCTACTTTGAGGAGAGGTGTTTAGAGGGAGGAAAGATGTGTTTAAGGACTACAACTCAGGTGTAACAAAGGAATGAAAACTGGCCACTTTAAAAAGAAAAAAGTAGTAACAGGCACTGAAAATCCTGTTTTATGTAATTATCCCTGTTTGTCTTTTAAGTAGTCATTGAAAAGCAAGACATGGTAATTAAACCTGAATGACTAAAAGAAAGCAGGGTGTGATGATGTGAGGTAGTGCCAGCTGTGCCAGGGAGAGTAGGGCAGTGCAAGTGTAACGTATGCCAGCATAGCTAGCTGGAGTTTTGTAAATAATTATATGTCACTGAATATCAAATTGATTTGTACAGATGTTTGTGTTAAAAATGCATTTGTAAGGTTACTTGTGTTAAAAATGTATCAACAGTAGGTCCTGCTGGACATATACATGTATGTCAAACTGTATTGTAACTGTAGTAATGTATATATTTTAACAGAGAATACTGGAAGGGAAGGGGTTAAGCTCAGAAGTTCAGCCCAGCTAACCTTAAGAAAAATAGCCTGAAATTAAATGACTTAGTTCAGGCCATAAAGATTTTATGTCACAGGCTGAATGCTACCAGAGAACAGCTTGTTAGTTTCTGCAGGGAGGGTGGAAGTGTTGGAATTGTTTTTCAGTTTCCAGATGCTGTAATACACCTTAGCTAAAGTTCTTTGAGTGTACTGTGACATATGATGTGGACATCCCACCACTGCCAACCAATATGCAATGTAGATATCCCACCACTAGCATCCAATATGTGGCGTGGATATCCCAGCACTGGCAACCAATATGTGGCAACCCTCTACCTCTGGACCAATAATAATGGAGCCCAAATCCTCACCACTGGCACATGTGGGGGATGCTCACTGTCAGATAGCATGCACACACACACAGTATTTCCAGATGCAGCTATCTGCATGCCATTTCCCTTAAGAGAACACAGAGACCACAGTCAGTCTGGGGATGTTTTTTCCCTTTTTCTCCAGATCGCCAGAAAGACTCCCCACAGACACAGCTATAGAGTTGAGATCTCAGTTGAGTGTCCAATCCAAGGCCTCCAGCACCCTCTCCGTCTAACCAGTGCTTCGTGTCCCTGCCCAAGTAGCTAACACACTTGAGATTTGATTTACACACACACACACACACACACGCACACACACACACACACACGGGAAAGGTTGGCACAGGTTTACTAGCTATGTCCCCCTTCTGCCCAGACTATAAGGTAGTTATGACTGCCACCAGACACTCCTGCCAGCTACCTTAAGGCTCTCCAATGGGTACCCAATATACTGAGTGAAATTAATATCAATACAAATGGTAATTTGATCAAGAGCAAGGCTATTAAGAGTGGTTCACACAGTGCCACCAAATAAATATGCAAGTACTCTCAAAACTTAAACATCTCTACAAAAATCAGCCACAATGAAAGGTTTAAATATATTTAATAATAAATAATAAAAGAACAAGAAAATACTAAGTATATATTCACAGTGACATCAGAGTACAAAACCACAGGAAATATTTAAAATAACATTGAAAGACAGGCTCAGACAAATAAAAACAATATCTAAATTAAGCTTCTCTATATTCCTGACTGTATCTAAGAGAGTTATTATTCCCTACTTACTTAATAGAGCAAGGCAGATGATGTGGTGAATGGTTCTTCTTGTCAGGCGCAAAACAGAATACAGAATGCTCTGTCTCAATAACAGACTTCTCAAAATAATATCTAAAATATTACTGCTGGGATAGCTTGCAGAATGACATCACTTCTTGTTGTCTGACTTCTAGTTCACAGGCAAACTCCCATTGCTGGAAGCTGGCAGGGTTTAGGCACCTGTCCGTAAAAATACACACACAAAGGC
Organism: Protopterus annectens; assembly: GCF_019279795.1. Taxonomy (NCBI): domain Eukaryota; kingdom Metazoa; phylum Chordata; order Ceratodontiformes; family Protopteridae; genus Protopterus; species Protopterus annectens. The sequence goes on along the minus strand of NC_056730.1, from coordinate 320,620,850 downwards.
CTTTGCTCAGACCTGTGGCAGGTGCTGGAAGTCATAAAACAATTTCATACCTCCATGATTCCAGAGTAGTATTTCATTCACCCCAAAGACAATACAGAAAGCTTCCTAGTACAGACTTTGTGTCTCTGGCTGCATTGAAACCTGTGAGATAACATTTTTATATCCTAGCCTATAAAGTGAATTAATTTCAGATATTTTTCTAAAGTATAGTTGCTATACACATGATATACAGTTGTAATACATTTGTGATACCAGCATCTTGTATGGCATACAGTTCTAATACATTTGCAACAAAGGCATCTTGTATAAATCAATTTGATGTGCACAAGTGACATATAATTATTTACAAAATTCCAGCTTGTTGTGCGGGCAGTACCTCCATTCGCCACATGACAAATCAGTGCCAGATCCTGGCTCAGGTTCTAGTGAGGGAGTAGTAGGGGAACCGCAAATTCAGGTAACCAGATATGATGTCATTCTGTAACCAGCACTTAAATTGTATTTGAATACTAGTGAGATATGTAAGGTGTGCACTCTGTTGTTGGACCTGACAAGACATCCATCCACTTCATCTTGCCTTGCTTTAGTAAGTAACTATGGAACAGTAATTCTTCAGTTAGTTAGGAAAATATAGTGAAATTAGCTAAATGTACTTTTTATGTATCTGAGTCTTTCCATCTGTGTTTTTTATATTTCCTGTGATTGAAATGCTGGTGTTTATTGTAAATAGTTTAGTATTTTCATGTTTTTTATTTATTACTAAATATATCTAAACCTTTCAACATGGCTAGTCTTTTAGAAAATATTAAACCTTTGAGAGTACTTGTACTTTTTTAGTACCATTTGTATAAATATTAATTTTACTAAGCATAATTGGGTACCCTTGTAAGAGCCTTAAAGTAGCTGGCTTTTGTTGTTCTGGTGGCAGTGAATCTGCCTTATAGTCTGGGTGGAGGTGTCAGAGAGTGTAAGCTGTGCCGGCCTTTTCCAGGTGTGTGTGTGTGAAAATCCAAATCTCAAAAGAGTGGGTGTGGTAGCTACTTTGAACAGGACACTGAGAGCACTGGAGGACTTGGTTTGTAAAACCCAGCTAAGGATTCAGCTCTGTAGTAGTCAATGGTGAGTCTTATGTGAGGTCTAGAGAGAAAACCCAGCCCCAGGACTGATGTGTGCATTCCCTGTGTGCTCATAAGGGAAATTGTACTTGGCCATACCTCTCAACCTGGAAACATCAAATATCTGTACAAAGGCCCATGAAAAATAGGTACAAATATGTACATTGATTAACATAACACTGTGCATACATAATTAGGTAACTCCGCCCACTCCAATGGGATATTGGAATACCAACATGCAAATGTTAATTAAAGAACAGACAGAATATTAAACACAAAATGTAAACACTAAAAACATCCAAATGAATAAACTCCAAAAGACCAAATTGAAGAAAAAAACACTCTGAGCCACAAGAATAAATTTAAGTAAGCACTTTTGTTTATTGAATTAAGCAAACTTCATCAGAAAATACTCCAATACAATTGGATACTTAAATACTAAAAGCATATGACATCATCACATCCAAAGAGCAAACTCTACCTCCAATTAAAACGGCAACTAAATAATGGCTACATGTATACTGCATTCATACAGTAAACCTGAAAGTTATCAATCCATAACAGTTTTAGAACCTGATTCAAGGGATGAAACAAAATAATGTACACAAATACATATCTAAAAACTCATACTATAAATAATTAATTATAATTATCCCCATAAATGTTTAAAAAAGCCTTAAAAGGGGAAAAACAGGAAAAACACCTCAATAACCTTCAAAACTAGAAAATTAAAAATCAGTTTATCAAGTGAAAGGTTTTAGGGAATACAATAAAACAATTTATCTAGTGAGAGATTTTAACTTAAGGATACATTTAATAGATAAGCTATTATTGAGTCCTGGGGGAGTATGAGCACTAAGTCTAAGCTGCCAGGCTAATTCTTTTTCATCCAATTTTAGGGATGATGGACCCCCTCCCCCATTTTCAGCTATTCTATCAATAGCAAGAAAGAGAAATTCATGGGTGGGATTAACCTTCACATGTCTAGACAGAGCATTATTCAAATTCATCTTATTGATACTGTAAACATGCTCGTAAATCTTATGCTTCAATGGCCTCTCCATCTTGCCAACATAAAAAGCTGGGCAATTCCAGCAAGTGCTCAAATACACAATTCCCCTTGACTCACAATTAAATCTCCCCTTAATTGGAAACCGAGAAATACTGACTGACAAAAGGGTGCCAATTTCATGTCAGACCTGCTGGCCTGTCTGTGGGAGTGCTGTGGTGTGAAGACTTCCCCCTAACACCCTCAGACTAATGGTCCTGCAAAAAGGTTACATTCTATACTGAAGACCCCGCTAAGAGCATTTGCAGACCAGTTTAAGAGAGTGGGACAAAGGTTTACCCTTTCTGCTGTTTGCATACAGAAAGGTGCCCCAGGAATCCACAGGTTTTTCACCCTCTGAGTTGCTGTATGGACATAGGGCGAGGGGGGCCTTGGATTTGATTTGTAATGAGTGAGAGGATGATTGTGAACCACACAAGAAGTCTGTTGTGGCATATGTCCTAAACCTCAGGACAAGGCTTAAGGAGCTCACGGGCTTAGCGCAGGAGAACCTGGCAGGAGCACAACTTCCCAAAAAGGTCTGGTATGACAGGAATACTCGAGCCAGACAGTATGCTGTGGGGCAGCAGGTTATGGTGCTCATTCCTGTCAGATACAATACACTGCAGGCAGCTTGGGAAGGACCCTTTCAAAGTGGTACGGAAGGTCAGAAGGTCAGTAATGTTAACTACATGGTAAAACTGCTAGGCAGAAGGCAGGGGCACAAATTGTACCAATGTTAACATGTTAACATGATTAATCCTTACCATGATAAAGAGGAAGTGGTTGGTAGGAGGAGTCTGAGGGGGATCTGACGACTGATCTCCTCAGTGAGGCTCAGACTCACACCTCAGTGGAAGGGGTAGCAATGTCCCAGTGGCTATCCCCTTCCCAGGTCTGAAAAATCTAAGCAGTGTTACAGGAGTTTGGGGACATGTTCACTGGTAAACCTAGGTGCATCCACCTGGTTCAACACCATGTGGATACAGGACCCCAAAGACCTATCAAGCAAGCAACTTAAAGGGTACCTGAGCAAATCAAACGGACTGTGAGAGAGGAGATACAGGAAATGTTGGAACTAGGGGTAATCTAGGAGTCCAGCAGTCTCTGGGCCTCCCCAGTGTTGCTGGTACCAAAGAAGGATGGCAGCACCAGGTTCTGGGTGGACTACAGAAAACCAAACAATCACACTAGCCAGATTCTTACTCCATGCCTAGGACAGATAGAGCCTTAGAGCAGGTGGGTGGGGCTAAGTATCTGACTAGGGGCTACTAGCAGGTGCCCTTGACTCCCACCACTAGAGAATGGTCAGCCTTTGTGACTTCTTTCAGATTATACGAGTTTATGAAGATGACCTTTGGGATGAAAAATACCCCAGTGACCTTCCAGAGGCTGGCAGATTGTATCCTAGTAGGAGCAGAAGATTATGCCCTTGCTTAGTGGCACAATACTGCCATCTACAGCCATTCCTGGTAAGAGCACCTTCAACATGTCAGGGAGGTCCTGGGCAGACTGCAAAGGGCAGGGTTGACCACTAGGACCAGCAAATGTCAGGTGGGTACAGCAGAGGCCTCTACCTGGGACAGAGTGGGGAGTGGCAAGATCAGGCCAGAACCTGCAAAAGTGGAAGCTACTCAGGCATGGCCAGCCCCTGTTACCAAAAAGCAGGTGAGGGCAGTCTTGGGACAGCAGGGTAATATAGAAAGTTCATTCCCAGTTATAGTACAATAGTTGCTCCTCTCACAGACCTAATGAGGAAAAACATGCCAGATAAGGTAGTGTGGACCCCAGCCTGTGAGCAGGCATTCCAAAAGCCTTAAAGGGCTTTGGGAGGACCCCCTGCACTAGCCAGTCCAGATTACAGCAAATAATTTGTTGTGCAGGTGGATGCTTCAAACCATGGGGTAGGGGCTTTACTCAGCCAGGTTTCCTCAGAGAAAGAAGAGCACCCTATTGTAATCTCAGCCGTAGACTCTAAACCAGGGAGGAATGTTATGTAGCTGTAAAAAAGAATGTTTAGCCATAGTGTGGGCACTGCAAAAACTTTAGCCCTATCTGTATGGAAGGGATTCACAGTGGTTACAGACCACAATCCCTTAACATGGCTACATCGAGCCAGACAGCAAAATGACAAGTTATTAAGGTGGAGCCTAGGGTTGCAGGCATATGACATGACACTGCAGCACCCTAGTGAGGTCAGCAATGCCAATGCAGATGGGCTCTCAAGACAGGATATGGGTTAATGTGTTCCCAGACAGGTTCATTTCTCTCAAGCAACATTTCTCCAGGGTCACTTGAAAAACTAGCTCGAGTCTTTAAAGGGGGAAAGATATGATGATATGAGGTAGTGCCAGCTGTGCCAGGGAAAAGTAGGGCAGTGCACATGTAACATGTATCAATATAGCTAGCTAGCTGGAGTTTTGTAAAAAAATATATGTCATTTGAATGTCAAACTGACTTGTACAGATGCTTGTGTCAAAGTGTATTTGTAAAGTTGCTTGTGTTAAAAATACACCAACAGTGCATTCTGCTGGAGAGAAAAGAAACGTATATGTATGTCAGACTGTATTGTTATAACGCATGAAATGTACATATTTTAAAAGCGGATACTGGAAGGGAAGAGGTTAAATCTCAGCCCAGCTAATCTTAAGAAAAATAGCCTGAAATAAATTGACTTGGTTTAAACCAAAAATATTTTATCTCACAGGTCTGAATGTTGCCAAAGAACAGCTTGTTAGTTTTTGCAGGAAGGGTGGAAGTGCTGGAATTGTTTTACAGTTTCCAGATGCTGTAATAAACCTTAGCTATGTGCGAATTGTGATAATCAGTGCCAGATCCTGGCTCAGGTTCCAGTGAGGGGGTAGTAATGGAACAACAGCATCAGGTGACCAGATATGATGTCATTCTGTAGCTAGCACAGAAATTGTATTTGAATACTAGTGAGATATGCGAGGTGTGCACTTTGTTGTTGGACCTGACAAGACACCCATCCAACTCACTTTTCCTTGCTTTAGTAAGTATCTAGGGAGCAGTAATTCTAATTGTATTTGAATACTAGTGAGATATGTGAGGTGTGCACTTTGTTGTTGGACCTGACAAGACACCCATCCAACTCACTTTTCCTTGCTTTAGTAAGTATCTAGGGAGCAGTAATTCTTCAGTCATTTAGAAAAACATAGTGTGATTAGTTAATGTAGTTCTTTGTCCGAGTATTTCCATCTGTGTTGCTTATTATATTTCCTGTGACTTTTCATGTTTTGTATTATTTATTATTAAATATATCTAAACCTTTCATTGTGGCTGGTCTTTTAGAAGATATTTAACCTTTGAGAGTACTTGCATTTACTTAGTGGCACTGTGGCTCCATGTTCCTGAAAGTCTTTCCGCTTGGTTAACACTACAATTTGTATAAATATTAATTTTACTAAGTGTAATTGGGTACCCTTGTAAGATCCTTAAAGTAGCTGGCTTCAGGAGTTCTGGTGGCAGTGAATCTACCTTCCAATCTGGGTGGAGGTGTCAAGAGTTGGTAAGCTCTCCCAGCCTCTTCCAGTTGTGTGTTTGTGTGTGTGTGTGTGTGTGTGTGTGTATGTGTGTGTGTGTGTGTGTGTGTGTGTGTGTGTGTGTGTGCGAAAATTCAAATCATAAAAGAGTAGGTGTGACAGCTACTTTGAACAGGGACACAGAGCACTGACTTCACAGTGAGGGCGGTGGAGGACTTGGTTTGGAGCACCTGGCTAAGCACTCAGCTCTGTAGTGGATTGTCAGTGGAGACTCTTATTTTGGGGCCTGGAGAGAAACCCCAGCCCCAGGACTGGAGTGTGCATTCCCTTTGCACTCTTAAGAGAAGGTGTACCTGGTGCAGAGAGCTGCATCTGAAAATACTGTGTGTGTCTAGTTTTCTCACTGTGAATGTTCCCCACCGGTGTCAGTGGTGAGGATTGAGGCTCCTTGATTACTGGCCCAGAGAAGGTACATCACACAGGGTATACTTGAAAAGTAAAGTCAATGCATTGATAGGAGCTTAGGGGCTATTTTGTAATATTGTAAAGCCAAATATGACAATGTTGGATACCTAGAAGTCGACTAAAAAAATCAAGAAGCTGGACCCCATGTGGGCAGACTCTGGAATTACATTTAAAAATATTTAAAAAGTATACAGAGTCCCAAAATGGTGTTAAAATGTAGGAAACATCAAGACCTGATGAAATAAACATTTTTTTTTCATTCTGTGGGTTTGGTTCTCCTTTAAATTTGACAAACTGCTACACTCCCAAAACAATGCTCACATTACCTCTCTTTTTCCTATCACACCTCCAGCATTTGCTGTCTACCTGAGGAACATTCCTCTGAGGTCTGCTTGCGGTATAAAGATACCTATGCAAACATTTCAAAATAAAAAGCCTAAACCTTCTGGACTTTGTTGCATAGTTTACAGCCATACAGATGTCCTTCCATTGTTCCTTAGTATGCTGCCTTTCCAGTCTGTCTTCCTCATCTTTTCTAACCACATCTTACTGATTCTTATAGTTATTGTGAAATATTTTACAACCCCTACTAATTATCCCATTTTAACAGCAGTTTCTACTCTAGTCTCAACTAAAAACTCTACCAGACCAGGTCTTTTAGTTAGCACTGTCCTATCCCCTTCTCTTTGTCTATACTCTGATATTAGTCACTGGTAGAGAAGGCAGTACCCAACCAGTAGTCCAAACTTGTGATTGGCCTCTTCCAATTCTGTTACCTTACTTTCTCTAGTTACTTACTCCCAATACCTTGGCTTATTTGCTAATTTTCTCCAGTAAATTCCAGCCCCCTCTTGCGTATTGTCTATATTCCAACTTGCAGTCATACCTATAAGCAAAATCTACTTTCTCTTTTCCCGTGTTGGCTTACTTCTTACAATACTTTCTGTTACCTTATAAAAATTATTTTTGATATGGTTGTTGTTATTCTTCCTTAAGGACCTGTATCCAGAATCTTACTTGTTCCTGATTTCCTGAACTCTTCCATCCCAACACTCAAATGATGGTCATTATTTTCTGACTTCAACCCTCAGTAATTTGCCAGAAAACTACAATTTTGTGAGAAACAGACCAAAAATATGAGGCAAAAATCTGGACATTCTGTGAAAATCTGTACATTCTGTGAAAATCTGTACAGTTGAGAGATATCTTGCCCCCCCCCCCCCCCAAATAAAACCATTCAACTCTTACCCTAGAGCTGCTCCTTACTTTGTCATCTGTGGCAGCATCCATTTTATTTCCCTTTTAGAGGCTTTTTTTTCATTTTTCTTTATTTTTCTTTTATTTTTGCAATTCTGAATGGGAGCTCTGAGACTAAGCAGCCATCTTGTGGGAACCTGGCTGCTTATCCCACTATTGACTTACAGTATAAAAGAAACCATTGGATTTATCTAGATATCTAAATGTTTAAAGGACACATTCAGCAGTGGTGTCTGATCATGGCAAGAGAGGAAAGAGTATAGTTAACTTAATCCCTTCAGTCTAGATCTGGAAGTTTGTAGTGTAACTTCCAATTGGCGGAGCCTAAACATTTTGATAAAATCAAATTATGTCCTCATATTTCAAACAAATGTTTATATCTCTGGAACCATATGGGTTACAATAGAAATGTGAATGTCAAACTCTTCAGTACAAATTCTTTTTTTTATTGTGGTAGTATTCATTAGATTTTTAGGTCTTAAAATTAATTTTATAAGTCACAGTAAACATAGTAACTACTACATTTGTAAAATCCTATAAACAACTTATAATTACTCAGCAGTCATTTAAGTTACACACATACTGTCTGCAGCATTTTCATCTGGTTGAGAGCTTTCATATGAGACTATGTTTTGTCTGTGCTGCTTGGTGGTCAAGATATTTAGAGAAACATGAATTTTATAAAAATATAAATATTATACAATCAACAATATCTCTTTACCTGCACTCTATAGAGGTCATATTTTAATGCAGCTGTGTTTGCCATTGTATAAGCTTTAAGATAAAATATTTTAATACTTAGTATGTTGAATGTTTTTGGAATTATTAATATAGATATGAATAAGGAATATTTTACTCCTAGAGGTGTGAGTAAGGTACAACTGCAGAAACACCTGCAGGTGTTACTTGGGTGTAATGAGTTAAGAGGCCAATTTTTTTGTATTCATCATAATATCATATATATTTTGAGACCGATCTTGAGATTTACTACCAGCCAGTTATTGCAAAACATCAAGTCTTATATGACTTACTTAGACACACTACAAAGCTGGTAGTATTTGAAAGCTAAGATGTTGGTGATAATATTAATAAATTTTAAGAACAGCAAGAGTGAAAAAGTAAATCTTTGAGGGATACCAGTGAGCAGAGATGTAGGAGGGGAAAAGATGAATGCAGTAAATACATAGATGTTTTAACTCAGAGATAATATTGGAACTAGTTTGGAGAATTGTAAGTAATTCCAGAAGTTAAGAACCCGCGGTAGTGGTGCTGTGGTAGTGTTGTCGCCTCACAGCAAGACGTTGTCGCGTTTGATTCTCAGCTAAACCATCTTCTGTGTGGAGGCATGCGTGAATTGGTGTGCCTTCATTGAAGGTTGTGCATCAGGGCTGGTAACTCGGCATGTAAAAATCCACTACCAAACATTAGCGGACCAGAGTTACGCTGTGGCGACCCCTAACCGGGATAAGCCGAAAGACACAACATGGCAGAAGTTCAGAAACGAAGTCCAAGAGTTTACCTTTGGTCAATCTGTCCTTGGGCTTACTACAATAAATATTATTAATGTGAGGAAGGCAAGGGTGGTGATATCCCCTTTCGGAGTGCAAGCAAACATTGTTAATATTCACCATTTAGAAGACAAAAGAATGAAGGAATGAATGAATGAATGAATGAATAAATAAATAATACTAAAAAGACCATGCTAGATAAGCCACGCTAGATATGGGACAGTATTATATTTACCCTCCTGTTCATCACAGCACATTATTGTGCAGTGCTATTGAATCAGAATGATTTTTCATTCTTCCTGCCTTAACAATCTCTGTAATTACATATCCTCAAACTGCTCAAATAACATTACAAGAGGGAGAAATACTGCACGTCTACATTTTTTTCAGAGTACATTATAGCTACAATACACTGCCATGTATTATTCATTAGATCGGTTATTCTTCCTTTGTGATTAAGTACATTTGCAAAAGCTAGTAGTTAGTCTTGGAAAATCAGCATCTCAGCTAATAAAATTCAAGGCCAAAGTTAATGAACATCCCAAACCGCAATTAGGTAAAAACTGATGTCAGAAATTCTTGTAAACTAACAAAAAGACAGTAATTAGGATGAAGGCTTGTGTGTTTGCTTTGAAATAACTCCCCAAAATTCTTCTTGGAAAGCTATCTAGCTACAGATAAAAAGTAATGGCATTGTATTACAGTTTCAATGACTGAAACTGTGAATCCCAAAGCTGTTAACCGGAATATTTTTAAAGTATATATTTGTTGGTGGGGCTATACCCCTGCACCCCATCTGGGGGCAATGTCCCACACTTCCAAGCTTGAAAGCAACCTCTTAGAGAAGGGGGTAGGGAGTAAATTTCACATCCTTGGTTAACAATTTCTGTCCTCAAAATTATGATGGAATCCCAGCAGTATCATTTGAAAGAAGATAATCACAAACACTTTCAACAGTTTTATTTCTTAATCAATGAACCCTTCTTGTTTTTTTTTTTAAATGGTAAGCCTAACACTGTTCTGTTTTTTCAGATTCCTTGCATCTTTGTTTCATATAACAGCATCAAAGTTATAACTGAAAAATGATCCATAGTAGCCCAGTTCACGTACTTCAACAAAAAATTGTGACACGGTCTGGCTCCATGATAAAGAGGATGGAGTCCTGACTAGAAACTCGACACTAAAGGAATTGGGCAGGAAGGGAGGGAGTGAATGAGTGTGGCCTTCCCATCTCTCTTGGAGTAGGTGGAAGTTATGCACAGACTTGAGGGCACACACTGCAGTTTCTAGAGATTAGGGAAACTACTGCCCATATGTGTGATTATGTGTGGGGGCGATGCTGCTTAAGAGGAAATACTCCTTGTGGAAGTGATGGGATGTCCTTTACTGCTGAACACCTGGCTAAGGACTCAGCTCTCGGTGCTTTACATGGTGGAATTCTAAAACCACCCTGGATGGCTCTCTAAAAAGATGTCTCTCCTGGTCGATCCCCACCCCAGTGAAGAGGAACAAATGGGCCACCTGGTTGGGAGAGAGACTAGGATCATTACAGAGCAACAGGGAAAAACAGAACAAAAAAAAGTGACATCCTGCAAAGCATTATCATACTTACCGAGCTAATCCCCAAGCCACTCAAGAGGCAGGGGGAATACATGTCATACTGCTCTGGAAGATGCATTACTACAATCATTTATTATGAAATAAACTAACAGAAGCTTTCGAGTTCTCCAATAAAAATAATGTAACAATTTTAAAAATATCACTTCATGAAGGCTGCATTTACTAGAATTTGACAAGATAATATTAAAAACAGAATACAAATGAAGCAGCTGGAACACACATGCTGGTGAAGAAGAAAAGTATCTCAATGAACAGACCACAAAAAAAAAAGTATTCAGGCTCCATGAAGTAAAAGCAGAGAGAAATTTTATTGCCAAAACTCCAAACACAAATAAATCCAATACAAGTTAAGTGCTTTCTCCCGGAACACTCCCAGGCTTCATCAGAACATTGCACATAGTGTTTCACAGATACTGTTTTTGCAATCAATGCAGGTACATGGCTGACAATGAGGGAATTATTTTAAAAGCTAGGAACATACATTTGAACACCACAGGGCACTACAACTGCAACAGCAGATGGGTAGTGTACCTGGTAACATGTGACTCATGTCTAAGTTTCTATACAGGGAAAACGGAGAGGACCCTTAGGAAACGTGTGTATGAGCACTCCTATGACATAGTACAACAAAAAGAAACTAATGTCTTGTAGAGGCATTATAAATCATGTAACAATGGTAAAATTTTATTCTATGTTTTAGAATAAATGACTCAGGATCCTAGGGGTGGTAGTTGGGAAGCCAGATTAGAATATAAATAACTATTCTATCAGATAAAGTTGGATGGAGGAAGATCTCCTGGACTAAATGAGCATATTAGTATTAACAGCCTACTGAAACTAAGAGCAGCTAAATAGATTTTTTGTATTTTAAATAAATAGTACTACATTTACGTTTATATATATATATATATATATATATATATATATATATATATATGTAAATTATGACAATTATTATTTTGGTGGGGTATTACATTTTACTTATACAGGTGGGGGTTCTTGTTACGTGTGATTGGCTGTTTTAATACTTAAATATGTGTGAAACGCTATGTGCAATGTTCTGATGAAGCCTGGGAGTGTTCCGGGTGAAAGCGCTTAACTTGTATTGGATTTATCTGTGTTTGGAGTTTTGGCAATAAAATTGCTCTCTGCTTTTACTTCGTGGAGCATGAATACTTTTTTTGAAGAAAATTATTTACTTATTGGCACTATTATAATAAGGTAATGGATAGTTAAAATGGAGTTAAAATGATCTTCATAATCAAAAATGCAGGGGTATTGTGACTACTCTCCTAGATACGCATACTAGATTTTACAAATGTATGAATAAATATAGAAGTCTCATTAAAATTTTATCTTTTTTATTCATGTCAGTGGTTTCATTAATGGAATGTTGTACTTATTTGTTTAGAGGATCTCTAAATTATAAATGTCATGGCCCATAGCTTTCATCAAATTGGTTTGCTAGTTTAAACTACCTGCCTGAATTTGAAATGTGTTTTTTCTAATATACAAGGCTGGGTAATTCAATTACACTGATCATTCAGTAGGGTAGAGAGCGAGCACAGAGCACAGTGACAAGTTAGTGCTACAGGCTGATATCCATTGTTGTCAGAGAAACAAATTATATTTTGTCAAAATAGGGAAATCTCTAGCTGCTAACACAGTAACACAGGATACACTTTTTGATAGGTGTTTTTGCCTACTCCATATAAAAAATGTATCCTTTTTGCAAGACTTTCCCTACAGTTCAAACCTGTAAATGGTTTTGAAAAAATGTTAATATGCTAACCATTTCTACCTGTCCTCCTTATACACGACAGCTGCACCTTGCTTCACTGAACCAAATATGAACCAGTTGTGGTTTTACTTCAATGTGATCAAAAAGGCACCAAATGGAAAAGGTATCAATATGTTACTGACAGTAAGCTCCCCAGTCCATTACGTGGGGGGGGGGGGGGGACTGCCCACTAATCCTTAATAACATATACAAATTTTGAAGTCATTATACCTCAGTCAATAACATAACCCTCAACTCACCCTATCCAGTGTAAAAGTTAACTTTCTTACACAAAAGCTGACTTTTGCACACATCATATCACTGCAATCCCATTTGATAAATCCCATTTTGAAAGCATAAATTCAGTTTGTAGAACAGTGGTCTTCCTTTTCCTTTTAAAATATAAAATAAAACAATTGCTTGTATTACAAAAGTGATTTCAGATACTTTATTACTTAGGCGAACAGCTCTCACACATAACCTGTAGATCCATAAGCCTACTGCTACAAACTTCCCCAGTGCCACTATATGGTAACTGTTAAGAACACTATACTATGTACATTTAAGCTATACTTCCCATGTCAATGGTATACACAAATTGCATTTTGCCCTAATAGTAGTAGTAAGACAAAGGGATCTGGCATCTTCCCCAATTCCTACATAGTTCATAAACGGGAGGAGATTAAGGACAGAGCAGAGTGCACATTATTATCACATTTTTCATAACATGTAAATTGCTATGCTAGTCCACTTACATAAATAAATATCAAATACCATTAGTTTTAAATAAAATTACTGACATTGATAAAGGATTTCATACACAATAAGAAATAAATCTATCAACCCCACTCTATGGTGTCTTCAGATTGACAGTCAGTGAGCAACAACTATATTACTAGAGAACGTTTCTTACTTGTGTTAAAGCCATACGACAATCCTGTGTTCTTAATAGTCACCCACACGCCTTCACATCTGAGTCTACAGTATATAGCTGTCACTTGCCTTACACTTTACCCTCTCTTACAAGCAGTACTTCAGCTGATTAAGCCAGAATTTCTTGAATGGCCCTCACAAAAAAGTTATAACTATTCTGGACTATCTTTAACTTGTACAGGTCCTTTCTGAAATAAACCAGTAGGGAAGATGTAATAAGCGATTTGTTTTCTTGTTACTTGGGTAAGACTACTGGTCTGAAGAGAATTTTCAGCCCTGACCTACAGCTCAGTATGGCTTCAGACTGTATGCACTGTTTTGCAGGGGTGTATCACCCCCCCTATATATATATAGATAAACACACACACACACACACACACACACACACACACAGGCTCTTTTAGCCTCAGCCTTAGGAACTATGAGTTTTATAATATCACTTCACAGTGTCTCTGTTCATAGGTTCATAGGTTCATAGGTTTATACCAGGCTATCTGCCCTAAGGCATTTATAAGCCTAGCCCAAAGTTTTGTGGCTTACGCCACCCCTTATGTTAAAAAATACTGTGCCCATTAGTTTGTTGTGCCTCTGTCCAGCAGTGACACAGAGATGATTCCCGGGGTAAACCTACGATCTCCCATCCACCGGTCAAGATTTCTCTTGAACAGAGCTAACGAGGTGCTCCTACCACATGGACCGATTTTATTCCACAGCATAGGAGTCTCTGGGTGACAAATCTATCCCTCCAGCATGTCCTATTTATATCCGTGCTAAGGTTTAAGTCACTTGCTCTAGTGGATCTGGTAGATTTGGATTTTTTGAGGTGGAGCATGTCCATTAATTCCGGGTTGGACATGGCCTTGTATGTCAGGCACAGGTCACCTCTGAGCAGGTGGCATGCGACTGAATAGAGCTGGAGTTTCTTCAGTCTGGCAGCATATGACAGATTTTGGAGTCCCTTTATCCTTTTGGTGAGGAACCTTTGGGGTCTCTCCAATTGCTGCAGGTGTCGGATGAGATACATCCCGAATGGGGCATTGTACTTGATCATTGATCTGATAAGTGAAGAGTACAGGGGAACAATGACCTCACTTGATCTGGATGTGAATCCCTTCATGATCAGGTGGGCAATGTAGAAGGTCTTTCTAACCACTTTAGCAATGTGAATGTCAAAAGAAAGGCCACTGTCAACCTGGGTCCCCAGGTCCCTGATAACCTCTTCTGTGCTTAATGGATTGCCACATATATGGTAGCTTGGGGTTACCTTGTTTTTCCCGAAGGGTATGACTATACATCTTTTGGCATTTAACTTCAGGCCATGGCTCTGGCACCAGTTATCAGTTTCCGTGAGACCCCTCTGAAGGATATCTGTGTCCGATGTACTTTCCACTATGGCAGTTTGCAGTCATCTGCAAACTTTGTCAGCCATAGTCCTCCTATGTTTGCCTGTACTTCTGAGAAGTAGATGCCGAACAACAGGGGGCCAAGGACTGAGCCCTGTGGGACACTCACCAGTGACTGGCTTGGAGTCTGACATGGCGCCAGCAACTCTAACCCTGTGGGTTCTGTCCTTTAGCCAGTTTGCAACCCATCTTGTGACATATGGGTTTACATTTAAGCTGGTAAGTTTCTCTATAATACCCAAGTGCGGTATTGTGTCGAAAGCTTTTGCAAGGTCAAGGTAGGCTGTATGGACTGCCTTTCCCTCATCAATGGCCTTGGTGACTGTTTCGAAGAAGTCGACCAAGTTCAAAAGGCATGATCTGCCCTTGACAAAGCCAAACTGGGTCGGGTCCAATGTCTGCAAATCCCCTATGTCTTTGTTTATGAGTTCCATTATGATCCTCTCCTAGCTTTGCAGATCAGGCTTGTTAAGCTTATGGGGCGGTAATTACCAGGGTCCGTAGAGGTACCACCTTTGTGGAGTGGGACCACAGTTGCCGTACTCCACTCCTTGGGCACGTCTCCTGTGGTAAGGCTAAGATTAAACAGCTGCCTTATATGCGGGTTTAGTTCCTCATTGAGTTTGTGTAGCACACAGCCGGGGACACCATCCGGTCCCATTGATGCTGTGTTTTTAGCTTTAGAGAGAGCAGCTTTCACCTGCGCATTTGAGATGTCTGGGAGGCTACACTCCGCTGGGATAGTTATCTCTCCTTTTGGGGGGAGGAAGTTTGCACTGAACCTGTCTGCCAGTATGTTGGCAATGTCTGTGGGCTGTTCTTCAGAGAGAGACAACTTCTTAAGGTCTGATACTTGTACAAATGTGTATTTTCGCTTATTGTTCCACTAAGGAGTTGTTTATGAACACACGGGGACTACTACTCCCATTGCTCATAGCCTGTTGTTTCGATGTATACCATTACCAGTTTCTTGTACTAATCCATTTTGATTTATACCATGTAGCAAAAAAGCCAGTTCAGTTTTATCACTCTTCTGTTGATCAAATATGCTTAGCTAGGCTATACTCAGTGCCCTCCACGATGATGTTGTTGTATACATTTTATTCAACAGTCTGTTATACTATCCTTTAACGTGGTGCCTGTTAATAGAAATTTAAATAGAAATTTGTGCTCTGCAAACTCATACCTTTAATCTTTTTTTCTTTTTTGTCCCCCATACCTCCTCTGCTGCTGACCTGCCACTCTTCCCCTATGAACCCTATTTGTTCCTCCACTCCTGTGGGCTGGCAAAATCCTGCAATATCTCGTAAAAAAGGAGGACCCTCATCTTCTGGGATGAGATGTCCTTGCAGCATCTTCCTCATGCAATTGCTGTCAACATTCAAAGGGGAAGGTCAGGAGACAGACATTAGATATATACATCCAGGAATTGGGACTTTATGTATGCAAGAAAGAAGAAACCCTAACTAAAGTACAGCACACATGTGATGTCATGAGCATCATTACAAATGGTGACATCTACACCAAACCCCACACCTGCCCACTACTGAGCAGAGTGGTAACTTGCTTCATGACCTGGACATACCTACCATTCTCAACTGGGAGGTTCTTGTTTGCAAGCAGAAACCCCAAACCCTCCTCCCTGGATTGCTTCCTACCCTTCCACCTGCCTCCTCCAGCACTCAAGCTGTTAACTGCACTCAGGTATGGGTTGCAGTCAGATCCCCATCTCTCTATGCCATATGTTATAGAAATGGCAGTGGTAGTACACAATCATTTTTCATATCACCAAGCAGTTTTTTTCCTGAAGCTTAAGGGAATATGTCTGCTTTATAGCTGTTTCATTTCTCAGCTTTTGCAGACTTGCTGTCCAGGATCAAAAATGCTGTCTCAGTAAATAAGAAAGTAATGCCACATCATCGATTTTATAAAATATAGTAATGTGAGAACTTACAAACATTGGAAAAAATTAACACACGCAAACTGAATTACATTCCAAACAGAAACTACAGCCTGTGTACAAAGCTTATCAAAAGAGTGATAAAACTGAACAGGCTTTTTTTGCTGTATGGTATAAATAAAAATGGATTAGTACAAGAAACTGGTAATGGTATACATCGAAACAAC
Organism: Protopterus annectens; assembly: GCF_019279795.1. NCBI lineage: Eukaryota > Metazoa > Chordata > Ceratodontiformes > Protopteridae > Protopterus > Protopterus annectens. Next base: position 320,604,091 of record NC_056730.1, on the reverse strand, counting down.
AGACTATGAGATGTTAGGGAGCTCAGCATTGGGAATAGTAGTCCCCGTGTGTTCATAAACAACTCCTTAGTGGAACAATAAGAGAAGATACACATTTGTACATATATCAGAACTTAAGGAATTGTCTCTGAAGAACAGAGACACTGTGAAGTGATATTATAAAACTCATAGTTCCTAAGGCTGAGGCTACAAGAGCCTTTGTGTGTGTGTGTGTGTGTGTGTGTGTGTGTGTGTGTGTGTGTGTGTGTGTGTGTGTGTATACATACATATATATATATATATATATATATATATATATATATATATATATATATATATATATATATCTATATATATATAAGGGGGTGATACACTCCTGAAAAACAGTGCACACAGTCTGAAGCCATACTGAGCTGTAGGTCAGCGCTGAAAATTCTCTTTGGACCAGTAGTCTTACCCAAGTAACAAGAAAACAAATTGCTACATACATCTTCCCTACTGGCTTATTTCAAAAAGGACCTGTACAAGTTAAAGATAGTCCAGAATAGTTATAACTTTTTTGTGAGGGCCATTCAAGAAATTCTGGCTTAATCAGCTGAAGCACTGCTTGTAAGAGAGGGTAAAGTGTAAGGCAAGTGACAGCCATATAATGTAGACTCAGATGTGAAGGCGTGTGGGTGACTATTAAGAACACAGGATTGTGGTATGGCTTTAACACAAGTAAGAAACTTTATCTAGTAATATAGTTGCTGCTCACTGTCAATCTGAAGACACCATAGAGTGGGGTTCATACGTTCATAGGTAGATACTAGGCTATCTGCCCTAGGGCATTTATAAGCCTAGCCAGGGTGTATTTGGCTTCCACCTCCCTATTAGATTAGCCTACTGTGCCTATGTAAAGTAGGTCACAGAAGGTATCCTTTTAAGATTAGTTTACTGTGCCTCTGTCTAGCAGGAACACAGAAGAGATCCCAGGGGTGAATTTGTGATTTCCCATCCACGCGTCCAGATTTCGCTTGAAGAGGGTCAGCGAGGGGCTATGTCTAACATGAATTGGGATTCTATTCCAGAGTGAGGGGAGCCTCTGGGAAATGAATCTGTCCCTCCAGCATGTCCTATTTATTTTTGTGCTGAGATTTAGGTCCTGGAACGCGGTAGCTCTAAGGGACTTGAATTTTTAGGTGGAGCATGTCCATTAATTCTGGGTTTGACATGGCTTTGCATCAGGCATAGATAAGCCTCTGAGTGAAGCGGTAAGCAACTGAGTAGAGCTGGAGTTTCTTTAGTCGAGCTGCATAGGACATCTGTTTGTAGCCCATGATCCTCTTGGTGAGGTACTTTTGGGGTCTGTCCAGTTGCTGCAGGTGTCGGGTAAGGTACATCCCAAAAGGAGCATTATATTAAATTATGGGCCTGATGAGTGACGAGTAGAGGGGCACAATGACCTCTCTTGATCTAGATGCGAACCCTTTCGTGATAAGGTGGGCTATATAGAAGGTCTTTCTAACCACTTTGGCAACGTGATTATCACAGGAGAGATTACTATCTACGTTGGTCCCCAAATCTCTAATTACTCTTCCAGATTTAATGGATTACCACCTATGTGGTAATTTGTGGGCACCTTGTTTTTCCCAAAGGGGATGACTATGCACTTTTTAGCATTTAGCTTGAGGCCGTGGCTCTGGCACCAAACATCCGTCTCTGTGAGACCCTTTAGGGGGATGCTTGTGTCAGCTGGAGATTCGATTATGGCCCCCAGTTTGCAGTCATCTGCGAACTTTGTCAGCCATAATCCCCGTGTTAGCCTGAACCTCAGAAGTATATACCGAACAAGAAAGGACTAGAACTGAGCCCTGTGGGATGCCACTTGTAACTGGTTTGATTTGGACATGGCACCTGCGATTCTGACCATGTGGATTCTATCTCTCTCAGCCAGTTTGCAACCCATCTTGTGATATAGGAGTTGATATTTAAGCTGGTGCTTTATTTATGATGCCAGAGTGGGTATTGTGTCAAAGGCTGTGTGGACTACCTTGCCCTCATCTATGGTTTTCCTTTGGTAACTGTTTCAAAGAAATCAACTAGGTTTAAGAGGCAAGATCTGCCCTTAACAAAGCCCGAATTGAGTAGGGTCCAGTGTCTGGAGGCTCCCAATGTCTTTGTTTATGAGTTCCATGATAATACGCCCATAGCTTTACAGACCAGACTAGTCAGGCTTGGTGGGGCGGCTTATAGTTCTAGGGTCCATTGCTGGCACCACCTTTGTGGAGTGGGACCACTGTAGCTGTGCACGCCATTACTTTGGGTACATATCCTGTGTAAGGCTAAGTTTGAACAGTGACTTAATGTGAGTCTGGTTCAGTTCTTCTTACTGGAGCTCATGTAAAGAAACAGCCTCGAGGACACCCGTCCGGTCCCATAGATGCTGTAGTTTTTTGGGGTTTGGAGAGGGCAGCTTCTCACCTGTGTATCTGTGGAGCGTCAGGAGGTTATATTCAGTTGGGATAGGCATTTGCTCCTTTGGGGAAGGGGAGAAGTTTGCACTGAATCTGTCTTAGGATGTTGGCTATGTCTAGCAGAGTTGTTATATTTTGTACGTTATGCAACAATTCAGAGCATATCAGGGGTTTCACCCATGTTCCTGACATAACTAAAAGAGGCCTTGTGATTGTCTTTGGCGTCTGGGGCAATT